>NW_026701588.1:0-28071 GCF_030435755.1 Ochotona princeps | reverse complement strand
CACCATCAGGCTTCCAAGCAGCTCTCAAGGAAACTCAGTTTTCACACTCTATGCTAAGTGCCCTTTCTTTGGCTAGGACTGAAATGAAACCTGGTAGAGCATCCCACACAAACGAATGCTCCACATGCGGGTTTCACATGCCACCAACTCCACATTCACAGGCAACTTCAGCGCCACAGCCGTTTTCAGATAGCCCTCAATGCAAAGGCTCTAGACGCAAATATTGGTGTGAGAGCTAATTCAATCAAGGAAACACTGCATGTGGTGAAGGGCATATTGAAGAAGGATCAGCCGAGTGGTTCTTGTGGGAGAACAACTCCATTTGGCTCACTAACTTCACACACCATCAGGCTTCCAAGCAGCTCTCAAGGAAACTCAGTTTTCACACTCTATGCTTAGTGCCCTTTGAGTGCATTATCTAGAAATGAACCTGTAGAGCATCCCACACAAACGAATGCTCCACATGCGGGTTTCACATGCCACCAACTCCACATTCACAGGCAACTTCAGTGCCACAGCCGTTTTCAGATAGCCCTCAATGCAAAGGCTCTAGACGCAAATATTGGTGTGAGAGCTAATTCAATCAAGGAAACACTGCATGTTGGTGAAGGGCATATTGAAGAAGGATCAGTCGAGTGGTTCTTGTGGGAGAACAACTCCATTTGGCTCACTAACTTCACACACCATCAGGCTTCCAAGCAGCTCTCAAGGAAACTCAGTTTTCACACTCTATGCTTAGTGCCCTTTGTATGGCTAGGACTGAAATGAACCTGGTAGAGCATCCCACACAAACGAATGCTCCACATGCGGGTTTCACATGCCACCAACTCCACATTCACAGGCAACTTCAGCGCCACAGCCGTTTTCAGATAGCCCTCAATGCAAAGGCTCTAGACGCAACTATTGGTGTGAGAGCTAATTCAATCAAGGAAACACTGCATGTTGGTGAAGGGCATATTGAAGAAGGATCAGCCGAGTGGTTCTTGTGGGAGAACAACTCCATTTGGCTCACTAACTTCACACACCATCAGGCTTCCAAGCAGCTCTCAAGGAAACTCAGTTTTCACACTCTATGCTTAGTGCCCTTTGTATGGCTAGGACTAAAATGAACCTGTAGAGCATCCCACACAAACGAATGCTCCACATGCGGGTTTCACATGCCACCAACTCCACATTCAACAGGCAACTTCAGCGCCACAGCCGTTTTCAGATAGCCCTCAATGCAAAGGCTCTAGACGCAAATATTGGTGTGAGAGCTAATTCAATCAAGGAAACACTGCATCTTGGTGAAGGGCATATTGAAGAAGGATCAGCCGAGTGGTTCTTGTGGGAGAACAACTCCATTTGGCTCACTAACTTCACACACCATCAGGCTTCCAAGCAGCTCTCAAGGAAACTCAGTTTTCACACTCTATGCTTAGTGCCCTTTGAGTGCATTATCTAGGAATGAACCTGGTAGAGCATCCCACACAAACGAATGCTCCACATGCGGGTTTCACATGCCACCAACTCCACATTCACAGGCAACTTCAGCGCCACAGCCGTTTTCAGATAGCCCTCAATGCAAAGGCTCTAGACGCAAATATTGGTGTGAGAGCTAATTCAATCAAGGAAACACTGCATGTTGGTGAAGGGCATATTGAAGAAGGATCAGCCGAGTGGTTCTTGTGGGAGAACAACTCCATTTGGCTCACTAACTTCACACACCATCAGGCTTCCAAGCAGCTCTCAAGGAAACTCAGTTTTCACACTCTATGCTTAGTGCCCTTTGTATGGCTAGGACTGAAATGAACCTGGTAGAGCATCCCTCACAAACGAATGCTCCACATGCGGGTTTCACATTCCACCAACTCCACATTCACAGGCAACTTCAGCGCCACAGCCGTTTTCAGATAGCCCCTCAATGCAAAGGCTCTAGACGCAAATATTGGTGTGAGAGCTAATTCAATCAAGGAAACACTGCATGTTGGTGAAGGGCATATTGAAGAAGGATCAGCCGAGTGGTTCTTGTGGGAGAACAACTCCATTTGGCTCACTAACTTCACACACCATCAGGCTTCCAAGCAGCTCTCAAGGAAACTCAGTTTTCACACTCTATGCTTAATTCTATGCTTAATGCCCTTTGCATAGCTAGGACTGAAATGAACCTGGTAGAGCATACCACACAAACGAATGCTCCACATGCGGGTTTCACATCCCACCAACTCCACATTCACAGGCAACTTCAGCGCCACAGCCATTTTCAGATAGCCCTCAATGCAAAGGCTCTAGACGCAAATATTGGTGTGAGAGCTAATTCAATCAAGGAAACACTGCATGTTGGTGAAGGGCATATTGAAGAAGGATCAGCCGAGTGGTTCTTGTGGGAGAACAACTCCATTTGGCTCACTAACTTCACACACCATCAGGCTTCCAAGCAGCTCTCAAGGAAACTCAGTTTTCACACTCTATGCTTAGTGCCCTTTGTATGGCTAGGACTGAAATGAAGCTTGGAGAGCATCCCACACAAATGAATGCTCCACATGCGGGTTTCACATGCCACCAACTCCACATTCACAGGCAACTTCAGCGCCACAGCCGTTTTCAGATAGCCCTCAATGCAAAGGCTCTAGACGCCAATATTGGTGTGAGAGCTAATTCAATCAAGGAAACACTGCATGTTGGTGAAGGGCATATTGAAGAAGGATCAGCCGAGTGGTTCTTGTGGGAGAACAACTCCATTTGGCTCACTAACTTCACACACCATCAGGCTTCCAAGCAGCTCTCAAGGAAACTCAGTTTTCACACTCTATGCTTAGTGCCCTTTGTATGGCTAGGACTGAAATGAACCTGGTAGAGCATCCCACACAAACGAATGCTCCACATGCGGGTTTCACATCCCACCAACTCCACATTCACAGGCAACTTCAGCGCCACAGCCGTTTTCAGATAGCCCTCAATGCAAAGGCTCTAGATCAAATATTGGTGTGAGAGCTAATTCAATCAAGGAAACACTGCATCTTGGTGAAGGGCATATTGAAGAAGGTTCAGCCGAGTGGTTCTTGTGGGAGAACAACTCCATTTGGCTCACTAACTTCACACACCATCAGGCTTCCAAGCAGCTCTCAAGGAAACTCAGTTTTCACACTCTATGCTTAGTGCCCTTTGAGTGCATTATCTAAGAATGAACCTGGTAGAGCATCCCACACAAACGAATGCTCCACATGCGGGTTTCACATGCCACCAACTCCACATTCACAGGCAACTTCAGCGCCACAGCCGTTTTCAGATAGCCCTCAATGCAAAGGCTCTAGACGCAAATATTGGTGTGAGAGCTAATTCAATCAAGGAAACACTGCATGTTGGTGAAGGGCATATTGAAGAAGGATCAGCCGAGTGGTTCTTGTGGGAGAACAACTCCATTTGGCTCACTAACTTCACACACCATCAGGCTTCCAAGCAGCTCTCAAGGAAACTCAGTTTTCACACTCTATGCTAAGTGCCCTTTGTATGGCTAGGACTGAAATGAACCTGGTAGAGCATCCCACACAAACGAATGCTCCACATGCGGGTTTCACATGCCACCAACTCCACATTCACAGGCAACTTCAGCGCCACAGCCGTTTTCAGATAGCCCTCAATGCAAAGGCTCTAGACGCAAATATTGGTGTGAGAGCTAATTCAATCAAGGAAACACTGCATGTTGGTGAAGGGCATATTGAAGAAGGATCAGCCGAGTGGTTCTTGTGGGAGAACAACTCCATTTGGCTCACTAACTTCACACACCATCAGGCTTCCAAGCAGCTCTCAAGGAAACTCAGTTTTATCACTCGATGCTTAGTGCCCTTTGAGTGCATTATCTAGAAATGAACCTGGTAGAGCATCCCACACAAACGAATGCTCCACATGCGGGTTTCACATGCCACCAACTCCACATTCACAGGCAACTTCAGCGCCACAGCCGTTTTCAGATAGCCCTCAATGCAAAGGCTCTAGACGCAAATATTGGTGTGAGAGCTAATTCAATCAAGGAAACACTGCATGTTGGTGAAGGGCATATTGAAGAAGGATCAGCCGAGTGGTTCTTGTGGGAGAACAACTCCATTTGGCTCACTAACTTCACACACCATCAGGCTTCCAAGCAGCTCTCAAGGAAACTCAGTTTTCACACTCTATGCTTAGTGCCCTTTGAGTGCATTATCTAGAAATGAACCTGGTAGAGCATCCCACACAAACGAATGCTCCACATGCGGGTTTCACATGCCACCAACTCCACATTCACAGGCAACTTCAGCGCCACAGCCGTTTTCAGATAGCCCTCAATGCAAAGGCTCTAGACGCAAATATTGGTGTGAGAGCTAATTCAATCAAGGAAACACTGCATGTTGGTGAAGCGCATATTGAAGAAGGATCAGCCGAGTGGTTCTTGTGGGAGAACAACTCCATTTGGCTCACTAACTTCACACACCATCAGGCTTCCAAGCAGCTCTCAAGGAAACTCAGTTTTCACACTCTATGCTTAGTGCCCTTTGAGTGCATTATCTAGGAATGAACCTGGTAGAGCATCCCACACAAACGAATGCTCCACATGCGGGTTTCACATGCCACCAACTCCACATTCACAGGCAACTTCAGCGCCACAGCCGTTTTCAGATAGCCCTCAATGCAAAGGCTCTAGACGCCAATATTGGTGTGAGAGCTAATTCAATCAAGGAAACACTGCATGTTGGTGAAGGGCATATTGAAGAAGGATCAGCCGAGTGGTTCTTGTGGGAGAACAACTCCATTTGGCTCACTAACTTCACACACCATCAGGCTTCCAAGCAGCTCTCAAGGAAACTCAGTTTTCACACTCTATGCTTAGTGCCCTTTGTATGGCTAGGACTGAAATGAACCTGGTAGAGCATCCCACACAAACGAATGCTCCACATGCGGGTTTCACATCCCACCAACTCCACATTCACAGGCAACTTCAGCGCCACAGCCGTTTTCAGATAGCCCTCAATGCAAAGGCTCTAGATCAAATATTGGTGTGAGAGCTAATTCAATCAAGGAAATACTGCATCTTGGTGAAGGGCATATTGAAGAAGGTTCAGCCGAGTGGTTCTTGTGGGAGAACAACTCCATTTGGCTCACTAACTTCACACACCATCAGGCTTCCAAGCAGCTCTCAAGGAAACTCAGTTTTCACACTCTATGCTTAGTGCCCTTTGAGTGCATTATCTAGGAATGAACCTGGTAGAGCATCCCACACAAACGAATGCTCCACATGCGGGTTTCACATGCCACCAACTCCACATTCACAGTCAACTTCAGCGCCACAGCCGTTTTCAGATAGCCCTCAATGCAAAGGCTCTAGACGCAAATATTGGTGTGAGAGCTAATTCAATCAAGGAAACACTGCATGTTGGTGAAGGGCATATTGAAGAAGGATCAGCCGAGTGGTTCTGGTGGGAGAACAACTCCATTTGGCTCACTAACTTCACACACCATCAGGCTTCCAAGCAGCTCTCAAGGAAACTCAGTTTTCACACTCTATGCTTAGTGCCCTTTGTATGGCTAGGACTGAAATGAACCTGGTAGAGCATCCCACACAAACGAATGCTCCACATGCGGGTTTCACATGCCACCAACTCCACATTCACAGGCAACTTCAGCGCCACAGCCGTTTTCAGATAGCCCTCAATGCAAAGGCTCTAGACGCAAATATTGGTGTGAGAGCTAATTCAATCAAGGAAACACTGCATGTTGGTGAAGGGCATATTGAAGAAGGATCAGCCGAGTGGTTCTTGTGGGAGAACAACTCCATTTGGCTCACTAACTTCACACACCATCAGGCTTCCAAGCAGCTCTCAAGGAAACTCAGTTTTCACACTCTATGCTTAGTGCCCTTTGAGTGCATTATCTAGAAATGAACCTGGTAGAGCATCCCACACAAACGAATGCTCCACATGCGGGTTTCACATGCCACCAACTCCACATTCACAGGCAACTTCAGCGCCACAGCCGTTTTCAGATAGCCCTCAATGCAAAGGCTCTAGACGCAAATATTGGTGTGAGAGCTAATTCAATCAAGGAAACACTGCATGTTGGTGAAGGGCATATTGAAGAAGGATCAGCGGAGTGGTTCTTGTGGGAGAACAACTCCATTTGGCTCACTAACTTCACACACCATCAGGCTTCCAAGCAGCTCTCAAGGAAACTCAGTTTTCACACTCTATGCTTAGTGCCCTTTGAGTGCATTATCTAGAAATGAACCTGGTAGAGCATCCCACACAAACGAATGCTCCACATGCGGGTTTCACATGCCACCAACTCCACATTCACAGGCAACTTCAGCGCCACAGCCGTTTTCAGATAGCCCTCAATGCAAAGGCTCTAGACGCAAATATTGGTGTGAGAGCTAATTCAATCAAGGAAACACTGCATGTTGGTGAAGGGCATATTGAAGAAGGATCAGCCGAGTGGTTCTTGTGGGAGAACAACTCCATTTGGCTCACTAACTTCACACACCATCAGGCTTCCAAGCAGCTCTCAAGGAAACTCAGTTTTCACACTCTATGCTTAGTGCCCTTTGAGTGCATTATCTAGGAATGAACCTGGTAGAGCATCCCACACAAACGAATGCTCCACATGCGGGTTTCACATGCCACCAACTCCACATTCACAGGCAACTTCAGCGCCACAGCCGTTTTCAGATAGCCCTCAATGCAAAGGCTCTAGACGCAAATATTGGTGTGAGAGCTAATTCAATCAAGGAAACACTGCATCTTGGTGAAGGGCATATTGAAGAAGGATCAGCCGAGTGGTTCTTGTGGGAGAACAACTCCATTTGGCTCACTAACTTCACACACCATCAGGCTTCCAAGCAGCTCTCAAGGAAACTCAGTTTTCACACTCTATGCTTAGTGCCCTTTGTATGGCTAGGACTGAAATGAACCTGGTAGAGCATCCCTCACAAACGAATGCTCCACATGCGGGTTTCACATTCCACCAACTCCACATTCACAGGCAACTTCAGCGCCACAGCCGTTTTCAGATAGCCCTCAATGCAAAGGCTCTAGACGCAAATATTGGTGTGTGAGAGCTAATTCAATCAAGGAAACACTGCATGTTGGTGAAGGGCATATTGAAGAAGGATCAGCCGAGTGGTTCTTGTGGGAGAACAACTCCATTTGGCTCACTAACTTCACACACCATCAGGCTTCCAAGCAGCTCTCAAGGAAACTCAGTTTTCACACTCTATGCTTAATGCCCTTTGCATAGCTAGGACTGAAATGAACCTGGTAGAGCATCCCACACAAACGAATGCTCCACATGCGGCTTTCACATGCCACCAACTCCACATTCACAGGCAACTTCAGCGCCACAGCCGTTTTCAGATAGCCCTCAATGCAAAGGCTCTAGACGCAAATATTGGTGTGAGAGCTAATTCAATCAAGGAAACACTGCATGTTGGTGAAGGGCATATTGAAGAAGGATCAGCCGAGTGGTTCTTGTGGGAGAACAACTCCATTTGGCTCACTAACTTCACACACCATCAGGCTTCCAAGCAGCTCTCAAGGAAACTCAGTTTTCACACTCTATGCTTAGTGCCCTTTGTATGGCTAGGACTGAAATGAACCTGGTAGAGCATCCCACACAAACGAATGCTCCACATGCGGGTTTCACATGCCACCAACTCCACATTCACAGGCAACTTCAGCGCCACAGCCGTTTTCAGATAGCCCTCAATGCAAAGGCTCTAGACGCCAATATTGGTGTGAGAGCTAATTCAATCAAGGAAACACTGCATGTTGGTGAAGGGCATATTGAAGAAGGATCAGCCGAGTGGTTCTTGTGGGAGAACAACTCCATTTGGCTCACTAACTTCACACACCATCAGGCTTCCAAGCAGCTCTCAAGGAAACTCAGTTTTCACACTCTATGCTTAGTGCCCTTTGTATGGCTAGGACTGAAATGAACCTGGTAGAGCATCCCACACAAACGAATGCTCCACATGCGGGTTTCACATGCCAACAACTCCACATTCACAGGCAACTTCAGCGCCACAGCCGTTTTCAGATAGCCCTCAATGCAAAGGCTCTAGACGCCAATATTGGTGTGAGAGCTAATTCAATCAAGGAAACACTGCATGTTATTGAAGGGCATATTGAAGAAGGATCAGCCGAGTGGTTCTTGTGGGAGAACAACTCCATTTGGCTCACTAACTTCACACACCATCAGGCTTCCAAGCAGCTCTCAAGGAAACTCAGTTTTCACACTCTATGCTTAGTGCCCTTAGTATGGCTAGGACTGAAATGAACCTGGTAGAGCATCCCACACAAACGAATGCTCCACATGCGGGTTTCACATGCCACCAACTCCACATTCACAGGCAACTTCAGCGCCACAGCCGTTTTCAGATAGCCCTCAATGCAAAGGCTCTAGATGCAAATATTGGTGTGAGAGCTAATTCAATCAAGGAAACACTGCATGTTGGTGAAGGGCATATTGAAGAAGGATCAGCCGAGTGGTTCTTGTGGGAGAACAACTCCATTTGGCTCACTAACTTCACACACCATCAGGCTTCCAAGCAGCTCTCAAGGAAACTCAGTTTTCACACTCTATGCTAAGTGCCCTTTGTATGGCTAGGACTGAAATGAACCTGGTAGAGCATCCCACACAAACGAATGCTCCACATGCGGGTTTCACATGCCACCAACTCCACATTCACAGGCAACTTCAGCGCCACAGCCGTTTTCAGATAGCCCTCAATGCAAAGGCTCTAGACGCAAATATTGGTGTGAGAGCTAATTCAATCAAGGAAACACTGCATGTTGGTGAAGGGCATATTGAAGAAGGATCAGCCGAGTGGTTCTTGTGGGAGAACAACTCCATTTGGCTCACTAACTTCACACACCATCAGGCTTCCAAGCAGCTCTCAAGGAAACTCAGTTTTCACACTCTATGCTTAGTGCCCTTTGAGTGCATTATCTAGAAATGAACCTGGTAGAGCATCCCACACAAACGAATGCTCCACATGCGGGTTTCACATGCCACCAACTCCACATTCACAGGCAACTTCAGCGCCACAGCCGTTTTCAGATAGCCCTCAATGCAAAGGCTCTAGACGCCAATATTGGTGTGAGAGCTAATTCAATCAAGGAAACACTGCATGTTGGTGAAGGGCATATTGAAGAAGGATCAGCCGAGTGGTTCTTGTGGGAGAACAACTCCATTTGGCTCACTAACTTCACACACCATCAGGCTTCCAAGCAGCTCTCAAGGAAACTCAGTTTTCACACTCTATGCTTAGTGCCCTTTGAGTGCATTATCTAGGAATGAACCTGGTAGAGCATCCCACACAAACGAATGCTCCACATGCGGGTTTCACATGCCACCAACTCCACATTCACAGGCAACTTCAGCGCCACAGCCGTTTTCAGATAGCCCTCAATGCAAAGGCTCTAGACGCCAATATTGGTGTGAGAGCTAATTCAATCAAGGAAACACTGCATGTTGGTGAAGGGCATATTGAAGAAGGATCAGCCGAGTGGTTCTTGTGGGAGAACAACTCCATTTGGCTCACTAACTTCACACACCATCAGGCTTCCAAGCAGCTCTCAAGGAAACTCAGTTTTCACACTCTATGCTTAATGCCCTTTGCATAGCTAGGACTGAAATGAACCTGGTAGAGCATCCCACACAAACGAATGCTCCACATGCGGGTTTCACATGCCACCAACTCCACATTCACAGGCAACTTCAGCGCCACAGCCGTTTTCAGATAGCCCTCAATGCAAAGGCTCTAGACGCAAATATTGGTGTGAGAGCTAATTCAATCAAGGAAACACTGCATGTTGGTGAAGGGCATATTGAAGAAGGATCAGCCGAGTGGTTCTTGTGGGAGAACAACTCCATTTGGCTCACTAACTTCACACACCATCAGGCTTCCAAGCAGCTCTCAAGGAAACTCAGTTTTCACACTCTATGCTTAGTGCCCTTTGTATGGCTAGGACTGAAATGAACCTGGTAGAGCATCCCACACAAACGAATGCTCCACATGCGGGTTTCACATGCCACCAACTCCACATTAACAGGCAACTTCAGCGCCACAGCCGTTTTCAGATAGCCCTCAATGCAAAGGCTCTAGACGCAAATATTGGTGTGAGAGCTAATTCAATCAAGGAAACACTGCATGTTGGTGAAGGGCATATTGAAGAAGGATCAGCCGAGTGGTTCTTGTGGGAGAACAACTCCATTTGGCTCACTAACTTCACACACCATCAGGCTTCCAAGCAGCTCTCAAGGAAACTCAGTTTTCACACTCTATGCTTAGTGCCCTTTGTATGGCTAGGACTGAAATGAACCTGGTAGAGCATCCCACACAAACGAATGCTCCACATGCGGGTTTCACATGCCACCAACTCCACATTCACAGGCAACTTCAGCGCCACAGCCGTTTTCAGATAGCCCTCAATGCAAAGGCTCTAGACGCAAATATTGGTGTGAGAGCTAATTCAATCAAGGAAACACTGCATGTTGGTGAAGGATCAGCCGAGTGGTTCTTGTGGGAGAACAACTCCATTTGGCTCACTAACTTCACACACCATCAGGCTTCCAAGCAGCTCTCAAGGAAACTCAGTTTTCACACTCTATGCTTAGTGCCCTTTGTATGGCTAGGACTGAAATGAACCTGGTAGAGCATCCCACACAAACGAATGCTCCACATGCGGCTTTCACATGCCACCAACTCCACATTCACAGGCAACTTCAGCGCCACAGCCGTTTTCAGATAGCCCTCAATGCAAAGGCTCTAGACGCAAATATTGGTGTGAGAGCTAATTCAATCAAGGAAACACTGCATGTTGGTGAAGGGCATATTGAAGAAGGATCAGCCGAGTGGTTCTTGTGGGAGAACAACTCCATTTGGCTCACTAACTTCACACACAATCAGGCTTCCAAGCAGCTCTCAAGGAAACTCAGTTTTCACACTCTATGCTTAGTGCCCTTTGAATGGCTAGGACTGAAATGAACCTGGTAGAGCATCCCACACAAACGAATGCTCCACATGCGGGTTTCACATGCCACCAACTCCACATTCACAGGCAACTTCAGCGCCACAGCCGTTTTCAGATAGCCCTCAATGCAAAGGCTCTAGACGCCAATATTGGTGTGAGAGCTAAATCAATCAAGGAAACACTGCATGTTGGTGAAGGGCATATTGAAGAAGGATCAGCCGAGTGGTTCTTGTGAGAGAACAACTCCATTTGGCTCACTAACTTCACACACCATCAGGCTTCCAAGCAGCTCTCAAGGAAACTCAGTTTTCACACTCTATGTTTAGTGCCCTTTGAGTGCATTATCTAGGAATGAACCTGGTAGAGCATCCCACACAAACGAATGCTCCACATGCGGCTTTCACATGCCACCAACTCCACATTCACAGGCAACTTCAGCGCCACAGCCGTTTTCAGATAGCTCTCAATGCAAAGGCTCTAGAAGCAAATATTGGTGTGAGAGCTAATTCAATCAAGGAAACACTGCATGTTGGTGAAGGGCATATTGAAGAAGGATCAGCCGAGTGGTTCTTGTGGGAGAACAACTCCATTTGGCTCACTAACTTCACACACCATCAGGCTTCCAAGCAGCTCTCAAGGAAACTCAGTTTTCACACTCTATGCTTAGTGCCCTTTGAGTGCATTATCTAGGAATGAACCTGGTAGAGCATCCCACACAAACGAATGCTCCACATGCGGGTTTCACATGCCACCAACTCCACATTCACAGGCAACTTCAGCGCCACAGCCGTTTTCAGATAGCCCTCAATGCAAAGGCTCTAGACGCAAATATTGGTGTGAGAGCTAATTCAATCAAGGAAACACTGCATGTTGGTGAAGGGCATATTGAAGAAGGATCAGCCGAGTGGTTCTTGTGGGAGAACAACTCCATTTGGCTCACTAACTTCACACACCATCAGGCTTCCAAGCAGCTCTCAAGGAAACTCAGTTTTCACACTCTATGCTTAGTGCCCTTTGTATGGCTAGGACTGAAATGAACCTGGTAGAGCATCCCACACAAACGAATGCTCCACATGCGGGTTTCACATGCCACCAACTCCACATTCACAGGCAACTTCAGCGCCACAGCCGTTTTCAGATAGCCCTCAATGCAAAGGCTCTAGACGCAAATATTGGTGTGAGAGCTAATTCAATCAAGGAAACACTGCATGTTGGTGAAGGGCATATTGAAGAAGGATCAGCCGAGTGGTTCTTGTGGGAGAACAACTCCATTTGGCTCACTAACTTCACACACCATCAGGCTTCCAAGCAGCTCTCAAGGAAACTCAGTTTTCACACTCTATGCTTAGTGCCCTTTGTATGTCTACGACTGAAATGAACCTGGTAGAGCATCCCACACAAACGAATGCTCCACATGCGGGTTTCACATGCCACCAACTCCACATTCACAGGCAACTTCAGCGCCACAGCCGTTTTCAGATAGCCCTCAATGCAAAGGCTCTAGACGCAAATATTGGTGTGAGAGCTAAATCAATCAAGGAAACACTGCATGTTGGTGAAGGGCATATTGAAGAAGGATCAGCCGAGTGGTTCTTGTGGGAGAACAACTCCATTTGGCTCACTAACTTCACACACCATCAGGCTTCCAAGCAGCTCTCAAGGAAACTCAGTTTTCACACTCTATGCTTAGTGCCCTTTGTATGGCTAGGACTGAAATGAACCTGGTAGAGCATCCCACACAAACGAATGCTCCACATGCGGGTTTCACATGCCACCAACTCCACATTCACAGGCAACTTCAGCGCCACAGCCGTTTTCAGATAGCCCTCAATGCAAAGGCTCTAGACGCAAATATTGGTGTGAGAGCTAATTCAATCAAGGAAACACTGCATGTTGGTGAAGAGCATATTGAAGAAGGATCAGCCGAGTGGTTCTTGTGGGAGAACAACTCCATTTGGCTCACTAACTTCACACACCATCAGGCTTCCAAGCAGCTCTCAAGGAAACTCAGTTTTCACAGTCTATGCTTAGTGCCCTTTGTATAGCTAGGACTGAAATGAACCTGGTAGAGCATCCCACACAAACGAATGCTCCACATGCGGGTTTCACATGCCACCAACTCCATATTCACAGGCAACTTCAGCGCCACAGCCGTTTTCAGATAGCCCTCAATGCAAAGGCTCTAGACGCCAATATTGGTGTGAGAGCTAATTCAATCAAGGAAACACTGCATGTTGGTGAAGGGCATATTGAAGAAGGATCAGCCGAGTGGTTCTTGTGGGAGAACAACTCCATTTGGCTCACTAACTTCACACACCATCAGGCTTCCAAGCAGCTCTCAAGGAAACTCAGTTTTCACACTCTATGCTTAGTGCCCTTTGTATGGCTAGGACTGAAATGAACCTGGTAGAGCATCCCACACAAACGAATGCTCCACATGCGGGTTTCACATGCCACCAACTCCACATTCACAGGCAACTTCAGCGCCACAGCCGTTTTCAGATAGCCCTCAATGCAAAGGCTCTAGACGCAAATATTGGTGTGAGAGCTAATTCAATCAAGGAAACACTGCATGTTGGTGAAGGGCATATTGAAGAAGGATCAGCCGAGTGGTTCTTGTGGGAGAACAACTCCATTTGGCTCACTAACTTCACACACCATCAGGCTTCCAAGCAGCTCTCAAGGAAACTCAGTTTTCACACTCTACGCTTAGTGCCCTTTGTATGTCTACGACTGAAATGAACCTGGTAGAGCATCCCACACAAACGAATGCTCCACATGCGGGTTTCACATGCCACCAACTCCACATTCACAGGCAACTTCAGCGCCACAGCCGTTTTCAGATAGCCCTCAATGCAAAGGCTCTAGACGCAAATATTGGTGTGAGAGCTAATTCAATCAAGGAAACACTGCATGTTGGTGAAGGGCATATTGAAGAAGGATCAGCCGAGTGGTTCTTGTGGGAGAACAACTCCATTTGGCTCACTAACTTCACACGCCATCAGGCTTCCAAGCAGCTCTCAAGGAAACTCAGTTTTCACACTCTATGCTTAGTGCCCTTTGAATGCATTATCTAGGAATGAACCTGGTAGAGCATCCCACACAAACGAATGCTCCACATGCGGGTTTCACATGCCACCAACTCCACATTCACAGGCAACTTCAGCGCCACAGCCGTTTTCAGATAGCCCTCAATGCAAAGGCTCTAGACGCAAATATTGGTGTGAGAGCTAATTCAATCAAGGAAACACTGCATGTTGGTGAAGGGCATATTGAAGAAGGATCAGCCGAGTGGTTCTTGTGGGAGAACAACTCCATTTGGCTCACTAACTTCACACACCATCAGGCTTCCAAGCAGCTCTCAAGGAAACTCAGTTTTCACACTCTATGCTTAGTGCCCTTTGTATGGCTAGGACTGAAATGAACCTGGTAGAGCATCCCACACAAACGAATGCTCCACATGCGGGTTTCACATGCCACCAACTCCATATTCACAGGCAACTTCAGCGCCACAGCCGTTTTCAGATAGCCCTCAATGCAAAGGCTCTAGACGCAAATATTGGTGTGAGAGCTAATTCAATCAAGGAAACACTGCATGTTGGTGAAGAGCATATTGAAGAAGGATCAGCCGAGTGGTTCTTGTGGGAGAACAACTCCATTTGGCTCACTAACTTCACACACCATCAGGCTTCCAAGCAGCTCTCAAGGAAACTCAGTTTTCACACTCTATGCTTAGTGCCGTTTGTATAGCTAGGACTGAAATGAACCTGGTAGAGCATCCCACACAAACGAATGCTCCACATGCGGGTTTCACATGCCACCAACTCCACATTCACAGGCAACTTCAGCGCCACAGCCGTTTTCAGATAGCCCTCAATGCAAAGGCTCTAGACGCAAATATTGGTGTGAGAGCTAATTCAATCAAGGAAACACTGCATGTTGGTGAAGGGCATATTGAAGAAGGATCAGCCAAGTGGTTCTTGTGGGAGAACAACTCCATTTGGCTCACTAACTTCACACACCATCAGGCTTCCAAGCAGCTCTCAAGGAAACTCAGTTTTCACACTCTATGCTTAGTGCCCTTTGTATGGCTAGGACTGAAATGAACCTGGTAGAGCATCCCACACAAACGAATGCTCCACATGCGGGTTTCACATGCCACCAACTCCACATTCACAGGCAACTTCAGCGCCACAGCCGTTTTCAGATAGCCCTCAATGCAAAGGCTCTAGACGCAAACATTGGTGTGAGAGCTAATTCAATCAAGGAAACACTGCATGTTGGTGAAGGGCATATTGAAGAAGGATCAGCCGAGTGGTTCTTGTGGGAGAACAACTCCATTTGGCTCACTAACTTCACACACCATCAGGCTTCCAAGCAGCTCTCAAGGAAACTCAGTTTTCACACTCTATGCTTAGTGCCCTTTGTATGGCTAGGACTGAAATGAACCTGGTAGAGCATCCCACACAAACGAATGCTCCACATGCGGGTTTCACATGCCACCAACTCCACATTCACAGGCAACTTCAGCGCCACAGCCGTTTTCAGATAGCCCTCAATGCAAAGGCTCTAGACGCAAATATTGGTGTGAGAGCTAATTCAATCAAGGAAACACTGCATGTTGGTGAAGGGCATATTGAAGAAGGATCAGCCGAGTGGTTCTTGTGGGAGAACAACTCCATTTGGCTCACTAACTTCACACACCATCAGGCTTCCAAGCAGCTCTCAAGGAAACTCAGTTTTCACACTCCATGCTTAGTGCCCTTTGTATGGCTAGGACTGAAATGAACCTGGTAAAGCATCCCACACAAACGAATGCTCCACATGCGGCTTTCACATGCTACCAACTCCACATTCACAGGCAACTTCAGCGCCACAGCCGTTTTCAGATAGCCCTCAATGCAAAGGCTCTAGACGCAAATATTGGTGTGAGAGCTAATTCAATCAAGGAAACACTGCATGTTGGTGAAGGGCATATTGAAGAAGGATCAGCCGAGTGGTTCTTGTGGGAGAACAACTCCATTTGGCTCACTAACTTCACACACCATCAGGCTTCCAAGCAGCTCTCAAGGAAACTCAGTTTTCACACTCTATGCTTAGTGCCCTTTGTATGGCTAGGACTGAAATGAACCTGGTAGAGCATCCCACACAAACGAATGCTCCACATGCGGGTTTCACATGCCACCAACTCCACATTCACAGGCAACTTCAGCGCCACAGCCGTTTTCAGATAGCCCTCAATGCAAAGGCTCTAGACGCAAATATTGGTGTGAGAGCTAATTCAATCAAGGAAACACTGCATGTTGGTGAAGGGCATATTGAAGAAGGATCAGCCGAGTGGTTCTTGTGGGAGAACAACTCCATTTGGCTCACTAACTTCACACGCCATCAGGCTTCCAAGCAGCTCTCAAGGAAACTCAGTTTTCACACTCTATGCTTAGTGCCCTTTGAATGCATTATCTAGGAATGAACCTGGTAGAGCATCCCACACAAACGAATGCTCCACATGCGGGTTTCACATGCCACCAACTCCACATTCACAGGCAACTTCAGCGCCACAGCCGTTTTCAGATAGCCCTCAATGCAAAGGCTCTAGACGCAAATATTGGTGTGAGAGCTAATTCAATCAAGGAAACACTGCATGTTGGTGAAGGGCATATTGAAGAAGGATCAGCCGAGTGGTTCTTGTGGGAGAACAACTCCATTTGGCTCACTAACTTCACACACCATCAGGCTTCCAAGCAGCTCTCAAGGAAACTCAGTTTTCACACTCCATGCTTAGTGCCCTTTGTATGGCCAGGACTGAAATGAACCTGGTAAAGCATCCCACACAAACGAATGCTCCACATGCGGGTTTCACATGCCACCAACTCCACATTCACAGGCAACTTCAGCGCCACAGCCGTTTTCAGATAGCCCTCAATGCAAAGGCTCTAGACGCAAATATTGGTGTGAGAGCTAATTCAATCAAGGAAACACTGCATCTTGGTGAAGGGCATATTGAAGAAGGATCAGCCGAGTGGTTCTTGTGGGAGAACAACTCCATTTGGCTCACTAACTTCACACACCATCAGGCTTCCAAGCAGCTCTCAAGGAAACTCAGTTTTCACACTCTATGCTTAGTGCCCTTTGTATGGCTAGGACTGAAATGAACCTGGTAGAGCATCCCACACAAACGAATGCTCCACATGCGGGTTTCACATGCCACCAACTCCACATTCACAGGCAACTTCAGCGCCACAGCCGTTTTCAGATAGCCCTCAATGCAAAGGCTCTAGACGCAAATATTGGTGTGAGAGCTAATTCAATCAAGGAAACACTGCATGTTGGTGAAGGGCATATTGAAGAAGGATCAGCCGAGTGGTTCTTGTGGGAGAACAACTCCATTTGGCTCACTAACTTCACACACCATCAGGCTTCCAAGCAGCTCTCAAGGAAACTCAGTTTTCACACTCTACGCTTAGTGCCCTTTGTATGTCTACGACTGAAATGAACCTGGTAGAGCATCCCACACAAACGAATGCTCCACATGCGGGTTTCACATGCCACCAACTCCACATTCACAGGCAACTTCAGCGCCACAGCCGTTTTCAGATAGCCCTCAATGCAAAGGCTCTAGACGCAAATATTGGTGTGAGAGCTAATTCAATCAAGGAAACACTGCATGTTGGTGAAGGGCATATTGAAGAAGGATCAGCCGAGTGGTTCTTGTGTGGAGAACAACTCCATTTGGCTCACTAACTTCACACGCCATCAGGCTTCCAAGCAGCTCTCAAGGAAACTCAGTTTTCACACTCTATGCTTAGTGCCCTTTGAATGCATTATCTAGGAATGAACCTGGTAGAGCATCCCACACAAACGAATGCTCCACATGCGGGTTTCACATGCCACCAACTCCACATTCACAGGCAACTTCAGCGCCACAGCCGTTTTCAGATAGCCCTCAATGCAAAGGCTCTAGACGCAAATATTGGTGTGAGAGCTAATTCAATCAAGGAAACACTGCATGTTGGTGAAGGGCATATTGAAGAAGGATCAGCCGAGTGGTTCTTGTGGGAGAACAACTCCATTTGGCTCACTAACTTCACACACCATCAGGCTTCCAAGCAGCTCTCAAGGAAACTCAGTTTTCACACTCTATGCTTAGTGCCCTTTGTATGGCTAGGACTGAAATGAACCTGGTAGAGCATCCCACACAAACGAATGCTCCACATGCGGGTTTCACATGCCACCAACTCCATATTCACAGGCAACTTCAGCGCCACAGCCGTTTTCAGATAGCCCTCAATGCAAAGGCTCTAGACGCAAATATTGGTGTGAGAGCTAATTCAATCAAGGAAACACTGCATGTTGGTGAAGAGCATATTGAAGAAGGATCAGCCGAGTGGTTCTTGTGGGAGAACAACTCCATTTGGCTCACTAACTTCACACACCATCAGGCTTCCAAGCAGCTCTCAAGGAAACTCAGTTTTCACACTCTATGCTTAGTGCCGTTTGTATAGCTAGGACTGAAATGAACCTGGTAGAGCATCCCACACAAACGAATGCTCCACATGCGGGTTTCACATGCCACCAACTCCACATTCACAGGCAACTTCAGCGCCACAGCCGTTTTCAGATAGCCCTCAATGCAAAGGCTCTAGACGCAAATATTGGTGTGAGAGCTAATTCAATCAAGGAAACACTGCATGTTGGTGAAGGGCATATTGAAGAAGGATCAGCCAAGTGGTTCTTGTGGGAGAACAACTCCATTTGGCTCACTAACTTCACACACCATCAGGCTTCCAAGCAGCTCTCAAGGAAACTCAGTTTTCACACTCTATGCTTAGTGCCCTTTGTATGGCTAGGACTGAAATGAACCTGGTAGAGCATCCCACACAAACGAATGCTCCACATGCGGGTTTCACATGCCACCAACTCCACATTCACAGGCAACTTCAGCGCCACAGCCGTTTTCAGATAGCCCTCAATGCAAAGGCTCTAGACGCAAACATTGGTGTGAGAGCTAATTCAATCAAGGAAACACTGCATGTTGGTGAAGGGGCATATTGAAGAAGGATCAGCCGAGTGGTTCTTGTGGGAGAACAACTCCATTTGGCTCACTAACTTCACACACCATCAGGCTTCCAAGCAGCTCTCAAGGAAACTCAGTTTTCACACTCTATGCTTAGTGCCCTTTGTATGGCTAGGACTGAAATGAACCTGGTAGAGCATCCCACACAAACGAATGCTCCACATGCGGGTTTCACATGCCACCAACTCCACATTCACAGGCAACTTCAGCGCCACAGCCGTTTTCAGATAGCCCTCAATGCAAAGGCTCTAGACGCAAATATTGGTGTGAGAGCTAATTCAATCAAGGAAACACTGCATGTTGGTGAAGGGCATATTGAAGAAGGATCAGCCGAGTGGTTCTTGTGGGAGAACAACTCCATTTGGCTCACTAACTTCACACACCATCAGGCTTCCAAGCAGCTCTCAAGGAAACTCAGTTTTCACACTCCATGCTTAGTGCCCTTTGTATGGCTAGGACTGAAATGAACCTGGTAAAGCATCCCACACAAACGAATGCTCCACATGCGGCTTTCACATGCTACCAACTCCACATTCACAGGCAACTTCAGCGCCACAGCCGTTTTCAGATAGCCCTCAATGCAAAGGCTCTAGACGCAAATATTGGTGTGAGAGCTAATTCAATCAAGGAAACACTGCATGTTGGTGAAGGGCATATTGAAGAAGGATCAGCCGAGTGGTTCTTGTGGGAGAACAACTCCATTTGGCTCACTAACTTCACACACCATCAGGCTTCCAAGCAGCTCTCAAGGAAACTCAGTTTTCACACTCTATGCTTAGTGCCCTTTGTATGGCTAGGACTGAAATGAACCTGGTAGAGCATCCCACACAAACGAATGCTCCACATGCGGGTTTCACATGCCACCAACTCCACATTCACAGGCAACTTCAGCGCCACAGCCGTTTTCAGATAGCCCTCAATGCAAAGGCTCTAGACGCAAATATTGGTGTGAGAGCTAATTCAATCAAGGAAACACTGCATGTTGGTGAAGGGCATATTGAAGAAGGATCAGCCGAGTGGTTCTTGTGGGAGAACAACTCCATTTGGCTCACTAACTTCACACGCCATCAGGCTTCCAAGCAGCTCTCAAGGAAACTCAGTTTTCACACTCTATGCTTAGTGCCCTTTGAATGCATTATCTAGGAATGAACCTGGTAGAGCATCCCACACAAACGAATGCTCCACATGCGGGTTTCACATGCCACCAACTCCACATTCACAGGCAACTTCAGCGCCACAGCCGTTTTCAGATAGCCCTCAATGCAAAGGCTCTAGACGCAAATATTGGTGTGAGAGCTAATTCAATCAAGGAAACACTGCATGTTGGTGAAGGGCATATTGAAGAAGGATCAGCCGAGTGGTTCTTGTGGGAGAACAACTCCATTTGGCTCACTAACTTCACACACCATCAGGCTTCCAAGCAGCTCTCAAGGAAACTCAGTTTTCACACTCCATGCTTAGTGCCCTTTGTATGGCCAGGACTGAAATGAACCTGGTAAAGCATCCCACACAAACGAATGCTCCACATGCGGGTTTCACATGCCACCAACTCCACATTCACAGGCAACTTCAGCGCCACAGCCGTTTTCAGATAGCCCTCAATGCAAAGGCTCTAGACGCAAATATTGGTGTGAGAGCTAATTCAATCAAGGAAACACTGCATCTTGGTGAAGGGCATATTGAAGAAGGATCAGCCGAGTGGTTCTTGTGGGAGAACAACTCCATTTGGCTCACTAACTTCACACACCATCAGGCTTCCAAGCAGCTCTCAAGGAAACTCAGTTTTCACACTCTATGCTTAGTGCCCTTTGTATGGCTAGGACTGAAATGAACCTGGTAGAGCATCCCACACAAACGAATGCTCCACATGCGGGTTTCACATGCCACCAACTCCACATTCACAGGCAACTTCAGCGCCACAGCCGTTTTCAGATAGCCCTCAATGCAAAGGCTCTAGACGCAAATATTGGTGTGAGAGCTAATTCAATCAAGGAAACACTGCATGTTGGTGAAGGGCATATTGAAGAAGGATCAGCCGAGTGGTTCTTGTGGGAGAACAACTCCATTTGGCTCACTAACTTCACACACCATCAGGCTTCCAAGCAGCTCTCAAGGAAACTCAGTTTTCACACTCTATGCTTAGTGCCCTTTGAATGCATTATCTAGGAATGAACCTGGTAGAGCATCCCACACAAATGAATGCTCCACATGCGGGTTTCACATGCCACCAACTCCACATTCACAGGCAACTTCAGCGCCACAGCCGTTTTCAGATAGCCCTCAATGCAAAGGCTCTAGACGCCAATATTGGTGTGAGAGCTAATTCAATCAAGGAAACACTGCATGTTGGTGAAGGGCATATTGAAGAAGGATCAGCCGAGTGGTTCTTGTGGGAGAACAACTCCATTTGGCTCACTAACTTCACACACCATCAGGCTTCCAAGCAGCTCTCAAGGAAACTCAGTTTTCACACTCTATGCTTAGTGCTCTTTGTGTGCCTAGGACTGAAATGAAGCTTGGTCAGCATCCCACACAAACGAATGCTCCACATGCGGGTTTCACATGCCACCAACTCCACATTCACAGGCAACTTCAGCTCCACAGCCGTTTTCAGATAGCCCTCAATGCAAAGGCTCTAGACGCAAATATTGGTGTGAGAGCTAATTCAATCAAGGAAACACTGCATGTTGGTGAAGGGCATATTGAAGAAGGATCAGCCGAGTGGTTCTTGTGGGAGAACAACTCCATTTGGCTCACTAACTTCACACACCATCAGGCTTCCAAGCAGCTCTCAAGGAAACTCAGTTTTCACACTCTATGCTTAGTGCCCTTTGTATGGCTAGGACTGAAATGAACCTGGTAGAGCATCCCACACAAACGAATGCTCCACATGCGGGTTTCACATGCCACCAACTCCACATTCACAGGCAACTTCAGCGCCACAGCCGTTTTCAGATAGCCCTCAATGCAAAGGCTCTAGACGCAAATATTGGTGTGAGAGCTAATTCAATCAAGGAAACACTGCATGTTGGTGAAGGGCATATTGAAGAAGGATCAGCCGAGTGGTTCTTGTGGGAGAACAACTCCATTTGGCTCACTAACTTCACACACCATCAGGCTTCCAAGCAGCTCTCAAGGAAACTCAGTTTTCTCACTCGATGCTTAGTGCCCTTTGTATGGCTAGGACTGAAATGAACCTGGTAGAGCATCGAACACACACGAATGCTAAACATGCGGGTTTCACATGCCACCAACTCCACATTCACAGGCAACTTCAGCGCCACAGCCGTTTTCAGATAGCCCTCAATGCAAAGGCTCTAGACGCAAATATTGGTGTGAGAGCTAATTCAATCAAGGAAACACTGCATGTTGGTGAAGGGCATATTGAAGAAGGATCAGCCGAGTGGTTCTTGTGGGAGAACAACTCCATTTGGCTCACTAACTTCACACACCATCAGGCTTCCAAGCAGCTCTCAAGGAAACTCAGTTTTCTCACTCGATGCTTAGTGCCCTTTGTATGGCTAGGACTGAAATGAACCTGGTAGAGCATCCCACACACACGAATGCTCCACATGCGGGTTTCACATGCCACCAACTCCACATTCACATGCAACTTCAGCGCCACAGCCGTTTTCAGATAGCCCTCAATGCAAAGGCTCTAGACGCAAATATTGGTGTGAGAGCTAATTCAATCAAGGAAACACTGCATGTTGGTGAAGGGCATATTGAAGAAGGATCAGCCGAGTGGTTCTTGTGGGAGAACAACTCCATTTGGCTCACTAACTTCACACACCATCAGGCTTCCAAGCAGCTCTCAAGGAAACTCAGTTTTCACACTCTATGCTTAGTGCCCTTTGAGTGATTTATCTAGGAATGAACCTGGTAGAGCATCCCACACAAACGAATGCTCCACATGCGGGTTTCACATGCCACCAACTCCACATTCACAGGCAACTTCAGCGCCACAGCCGTTTTCAGATAGCCCTCAATGCAAAGGCTCTAGACGCAAATATTGGTGTGAGAGCTAATTCAATCAAGGAAACACTGCATGTTGGTGAAGGGCATATTGAAGAAGGATCAGCCGAGTGGTTCTTGTGGGAGAACAACTCCATTTGGCTCACTAACTTCACACACCATCAGGCTTCCAAGCAGCTCTCAAGGAAACTCAGTTTTCACACTCTATGCTTAGTGCTCTTTGTGTGCCTAGGACTGAAATGAAGCTTGGTCAGCATCTCACACAAACGAATGCTCCACATGCGGGTTTCACATGCCACCAACTCCACATTCACAGGCAACTTCAGCGCCACAGCCGTTTTCAGATAGCCCTCAATGCAGAGGCTCTAGACGCAAATATTTGTGTGAGAGCTAATTCAATCAAGGAAACACTGCATGTTGGTGAAGGGCATATTGAAGAAGGATCAGCCGAGTGGTTCTTGTGGGAGAACAACTCCATTTGGCTCACTAACTTCACACACCATCAGGCTTCCAAGCAGCTCTCAAGGAAACTCAGTTTTCTCACTCGATGCTTAGTGCCCCTTTGTATGGCTAGGACTGAAATGAACCTGGTAGAGCATCCCACACACACGAATGCTCCACATGCGGGTTTCACATGCCACCAACTCCACATTCACATGCAACTTCAGCCGCCACAGCCGTTTTCAGATAGCCCTCAATGCAAAGGCTCTAGACGCAAATATTGGTGTGAGAGCTAATTCAATCAAGGAAACACTGCATGTTGGTGAAGGGCATATTGAAGAAGGATCAGCCGAGTGGTTCTTGTGGGAGAACAACTCCATTTGGCTCACTAACTTCACACACCCATCAGGGCTTCCAAGCAGCTCTCAAGGAAACTCAGTTTTCACACTCTATGCTTAGTGCCCTTTGAGAGATTTATCTAGGAATGAACCTGGTAGAGCATCCCACACAAACGAATGCTCCACATGCGGGTTCACATGCACCAACTCCACATTCACAGGCAACTTCAGCGCCACAGCCGTTTTCAGATAGCCCTCAATGCAAAGGCTCTAGACGCAAATATTGGTGTGAGAGCTAATTCAATCAAGGAAACACTGCATGTTGGTGAAGGGCATATTGAAGAAGGATCAGCCGAGTGGTTCTTGTGGGAGAACAACTCCATTTGGCTCACATAACTTCACACACTACCATCAGGCTTCCAAGCAGCTCTCAAGGAAACTCAGTTTTCACACTCTATGCTTAGTGCTCTTTGTGTGCCTAGGACTGAAATGAAGCTTGGTTCAGCATCTCACACAAACGAATGCTCCACATGCGGGTTTCACATGCCACCAACTCCACATTCACAGGCAACTTCAGCGCCACAGCCGTTTTCAGATATGCCCTCAATGCAGAGGCTCTAGACGCAAATATTTGTGTGAGAGCTAATTCAATCAAGGAAACACTGCATGTTGGTGAAGGGCATATTGAAGAAGGATCAGCCCGAGTGGTTCTTGTGGGAGAACAACTCCATTTGGCTCACTAACTTCACACACCATCAGGCTTCCAAGCAGCTCTCAAGGAAACTCAGTTTTCACACTCTAATGCTTAGTGCCCTTTGGTTGGGCTAGGACTGAAATGAACTTGGTAGAGCATCCCACACAAACGAATGCTCCACATGCGGGTTTCACATGCCACGCAAACTCCACATTCACAGGCAACTTCAGCGCCACAGCCGGTTTTCAGATAGCCCTCAAATGCAAAGGCTCTAGACGCAAATATTGGTGTGAGAGCTAATTCAATCAAGGAAACACTGCATGTTGGTGAAGGGCATATTGAAGAAGGATCAGCTCGAGTGGTTCTCTTGTGGGAGAACAACTCCATTTGGCTCACTAACTTCACACACCATCATCAGGCTTCCAAGCAGCTCTCAAGGAAACTCAGTTTTCACACACTCTATGCTTAGTGCCCTTTGTGTATGGCTAGGGACTGAAATGAACCTGGTAGAGCATCCCACACAAATGAATGCTCCACATGCGGTTTTCACATGCCACCAAACTCCACATTCACAGGCAACTTCAGCGCCACAGCCGTTTTCAGATAGCCCTCAATGCAAAGGCTCTAGACGCACTAATATTGGTGTGGAGAGCTAATTCAATCAAGGAAAACACTGCATGTTGGTGAAGGGCATATTGAAGAAGGATCAGCCGAGTGTGGTTCTTGTGGGAGAACAACTCCATTTCGTCACTAACTTCACACACCATCAGGCTTCCAAGCAGCTCTCAAGGAAACTCAGTTTTCACACTCTATGCTTAGTGCCCTTTGTATGGCTAGGACTGAAATGAACCTGTTAGAGCAATCCCACGCAAACGAATGCTCCACATGTGGGTTTCACATGCCAACAACTCCACATTCACAGGCAACTTCAGCGCCACAGCCGTTTTCAGATAGCCCTCAATGCAAAGGCTCTAGACGCAAATATTGGTGTGAGAGCTAATTCAATCAAGGAAACACTGCATGTTGGTGAAGGGGCATATTGAAGAAGGATCAGCCGAGTGGTTCTTGTGGGAGAACAACTCCATTTGGCTCACTAACTTCACACACCATCAGGCTTCCAAGCAGCTCTCAAGGAAACTCAGTTTTATCACTCGATGCTTAGTGCCCTTTGAGTGCATTGTCTAGGAATGAACCTGGTAGAGCATCCCACACAAACGAATGCTCCACTTGCGGGTTTCACATGCCACCAACTCCACATTCACAGGCAACTTCAGCGCCACATGCCGTTTTCAGATAGCCCTCAATGCAAAGGCTCTAGACGCAAATATTTGTGTGAGAGCTAATTCAATCAAGGAAACACTGCATGTTGGTGAAGGGCATATTGAAGAAGGATCAGCCGAGTGGTTCTTGTGGAAGGAACAACTCCATTTGGCTCAACTAACTTCACACACCATCAGGCTTCCAAGCAGCTCTCAAGGAAACTCAGTTTTCACACTCTATGCTTAGTGCTCTTTGTGTGCCTAGGACTGAAATGAAGCTTGGTCAGCATCCCACGCAAAACGAATGCTTCCACATGTGGGTTTCACATGCCACCAAACTCCACATTCACAGGCAACTTCAGCACCACAAGCCGTTTTCAGATAGCCCTCAATGCAAGGCTCTAGACGCAAATATTGGTGTGAGAGCTAATTCAATCAAGGAAACACTGCATGTTGGTGAAGGGCATATTGAAGAAGGATCAGCCGAGTGGTTCTTGTGGGAGAACAACTCCATTTGGCTCACTAACTTCACACACCATCAGGCTTCCAAGCAGCTCTCAAGGAAACTCAGTTTTCACACTCTATGCTTAGTGCCCTTTCAGTGCATTATCTAGGAATGAACCTGGTAGAGCATCTCACACAAACGAATGCTCCACATGCGGGTTTCACATGCCACCAACTCCACATTCACAGGCAACTTCAGCGCCACAGCCGTTTTCAGATAGCCCTCAATGCAAAGGCTCTAGACGCAAATATTGGTGTGAGAGCTAATTCAATCAAGGAAACACTGCATGTTGGTGAAGGGCATATTGAAGAAGGATCAGCCGAGTGGTTCTTGTGGGAGAACAACTCCATTTGGCTCACTAACTTCACACACCATCAGGCTTCCAAGCAGCTCTCAAGGAAACTCAGTTTTCACACTCTATGCTTAGTGCCCTTTGTATGGCTAGGACTGAAATGAACCTGGTAGAGCATCCCACACACACGAATGCTCCACATGCGGGTTTCACATGCCACCAACTCCACATTCACAGGCAACTTCAGCGCCACAGCCGTTTTCAGATAGCCCCTCAATGCAAAGGCTCTAGACGCAAATATTGGTGTGAGAGCTAATTCAATCAAGGAAAACACTGCATCTTGGTGAAGGGCATATTGAAGAAGGATCAGCCGAGTGGTTCTTGTGGGAGAACAACTCATTTGGCTCACTAACTTCACACACCATCAGGCTTCCAAGCAGCTCTCAAGGAAACTCAGTTTTCACACTCGATGCTTAGTGCCCTTTGAGTGCATTATCTAGGAATGAACCTGGTAGAGCATCCCACACAAACGAATGCTCCACATGTGGGTTTCACATGCCAACAACTCCACATTCACAGGCAACTTCAGCGCCACAGCCGTTTTCAGATAGCCTTCAATGCAAAAAGGCTCTAGACGCAAATATTGGTGTGAGAGCTAATTCAATCAAGGAAACACTGCATGTTGGTGAAGGGCATATTGAAGAAGGATCAGCCGAGTGGTTCTTGTGGGAGAACAACTCCATTTCTTCACTAACTTCACACACCATCAGGCTTCCAAGCAGCTCTCAAGGAAACTCAGTTTTCACACTCTATGCTTAGTGCCCCTTTGTATGGCTAGGACTGAAATGAACCTGGTAGAGCATCCCACGCAAACGAATGCTCCACATGTGGGTTTCACATGCCACCAACTCCACATTCACAGGCAACTTCAGCGCCACAGCCGTTTTCAGATAGCCCTCAATGCAAAGGCTCTAGACGCAAATATTGGTGTGAGAGCTAATTCAATCAAGGAAACACTGCATGTTGGTGAAGGGCATATTGAAGAAGGATCAGCCGAGTGGTTCTTGTGGGAGAACAACTCCATTTGGCTCACTAACTTCACACACCATCAGGCTTCCAAGCAGCTCTCAAGGAAACTCAGTTTTATCAACTCGATGCTTAGTGCCCTTTGAGTGCATTATCTAGGAATGAACCTGGTAGAGCATCCCACACAAACGAATGCTCCACATGCGGGTTTCACATGCCACCAACTCCACATTCACAGGCAACTTCAGCGCCACAGCCGTTTTCAGATAGCCCTCAATGCAAAGGCTCTAGACGCAAATATTTGTGTGAGAGCTAATTCAATCAAGGAAACACTGCATGTTGGTGAAGGGCATATTGAAGAAGGATCAGCCGAGTGGTTCTTGTGGGAGAACAACTCCATTTGGCTCACTAACTTCACACACCATCAGGCTTCCAAGCAGCTCTCAAGGAAACTCAGTTTTCACACTCTATGCTTAGTGCTCTTA
>NW_026701587.1:0-257366 GCF_030435755.1 Ochotona princeps | reverse complement strand
AGTTTCCTTGAGAGCTGCTTGGAAGCCTGACGGTGTGTGACGTTGGTGAGCCAAATGGAGTTGTTCTCCCACAAGAAGCACTCGGCTGATGCTTCTTCAATTTGCCCGTCACCAACATGCAGTGTTGCCTTGACCTATCATACTCAGAGACGAATATGTGATTCCAGAACCTTTGCGTTTGGGGCTAGGGGGAAAACGGCTTTGGCGCTGAAGTTGTCTCTGAATGTGGATTTGGTAGCATGTGAAACCCGCATGTGGAGCATTGGTTTGTGTGCGATACTCAGCAAACTTCATTTCAGTCCAATGCGCTCAATGGGCATTTAGCATAAAGGGTGAAAACGGAGTTTCCTTGAGAGCTGCTTGTAAGCCTGACGGTGTGTAACGTTGGTGAGCCAAATGGAGTTGTTCTCGCACAAGAAGCACTCTGCTGATGCTTCTTCAATATGCCTGTAATAACATGCAGTGTTGCCTTGACCTATCATACTCAGAGACGAATATGTGATTCCAGAACCTTTGCATTTGGGGCTAGGGGAAAACGGCTTTGGCGCTGAAGTTGTCTCTGAATGTGGACTTGGTAGCATGTGAAACCCGCATGTGGAGCATTGGTTTGTGTGCGATACTCAGCAAACTTCATTTCAGTCCAATGCGCTCAATGGGCATTTAGCATAAAGGGTGAAAACGGAGTTTCCTTGAGAGCTGCTTGGAAGCCTGACGGTGTGTGACGTTGGTGAGCCAAATGGAGTTGTTCTCCCACAAGAAGCACTCGGCTGATGCTTCTTCAATATGCCCGTCACCAACATGCAGTGTTGCCTTGACCTATCATACTCAGAGACGAATATGTGATTCCAGAACCTTTGCATTTGGGGCTAGGGGGAAAACGGCTTTGGCGCTGAAGTTGTCTCTGAATGTGGACTTGGTAGCATGTGAAACCCGCATGTGGAGCATTGGTTTGTGTGCGATACTCAGCAAACTTCATTTCAGTCCAATGCGCTCAATGGGCATTTAGCATAAAGGGTGAAAACGGAGTTTCCTTGAGAGCTGCTTGTAAGCCTGACGGTGTGTGACGTTGGTGAGCCAAATGGAGTTGTTCTCCCACAAGAAGCACTCGGCTGATGCTTCTTCAATATGCCCGTACCAACATGCAGTGTTGCCTTGACCTATCATACTCAGAGACGAATATGTGATTCCAGAACCTTTGCATTTGGGGCTAGGGGAAAACGGCTTTGGCGCTGAAGTTGTCTCTGAATGTGGATTTGGTAGCATGTGAAACCCGCATGTGGAGCATTGGTTTGTGTGCGATACTCAGCAAACTTCATTTCAGTCCAGTGCGCTCAAAGGGCATTTAGCATAAAGGGTGAAAACGGAGTTTCCTTGAGAGCTGCTTGTAAGCCTGACGGTGTGTGACGTTGTTGAGCCAAATGGAGTTGTTCTCCCACAAGAAGCACTCGGCTGATGCTTCTTCAATATGCCCGTCACCAACATGCAGTGTTGCCTTGACCTATCATACTCAGAGACGAATATGTGATTCCAGAACCTTTGCATTTGGGGCTAGGCGAAAACGGCTTTGGCGCTGAAGTTGTCTCTGAATGTGGAGTTGGTAGCATGTGAAACCCGCATGTGGAGCATTGGTTTGTGTGCGATACTCAGCAAACTTCATTTCAGTCCAATGCGCTCAATGGGCATTTAGCATAAAGGGTGAAAACGGAGTTTCCTTGAGAGCTGCTTGTAAGCCTGACGGTGTGTGACGTTGGTGAGCCAAATGGAGTTGTTCTCCCACAAGAAGCACTCGGCTGATGCTTCTTCAATATGCCCGTACCAACATGCAGTGTTGCCTTCACCTATCATACTCAGAGAGGAATATGTGATTCCAGAACCTTTGCGTTTGGGGCTAGGCGAAAACGGCTTTGGCGCTGAACTTGTCTCTGAATGTGGAGTTGGTAGCATGTGAAACCCGCATGTGGAGCATTGGTTTGTGTGCGATACTCAGCAAACTTCATTTCAGTCCAATGCGCTCAATGGGCATTTAGCATAAAGGGTGAAAACGGAGTTTCCTTGAGAGCTGCTTGTAAGCCTGATGGTGTGTGACGTTGGTGAGCCAAATGGAGTTGTTCTCCCACAAGAAGCACTCGGCTGATGCTTCTTCAATATGCCCGTCACCAACATGCAGTGTTGCCTTGACCTATCATACTCAGAGACGAATATGTGATTCCAGAACCTTTGCGTTTGGGGCTAGGGGAAAACGGCTTTGGCGCTGAAGTTGTCTCTGAATGTGGAGTTGGTAGCATGTGAAACCCGCATGTGGAGCATTGGTTTGTGTGCGATACTCAGCAAACTTCATTTCAGTCCAAGGCGCTCAATGGGCATTTAGCATAAAGGGTGAAAACGGAGTTTCCTTGAGAGCTGCTTGGAAGCCTGATGGTGTGTGACGTTGGTGAGCCAAATGGAGTTGTTCTCCCACAAGAAGCACTCGGCTGATGCTTCTTCAATTTGCCCGTCACCAACATGCAGTGTTGCCTTGACCTATCATACTCAGAGACGAATATGTGATTCCAGAACCTTTGCATTTGGGGCTAGGGGAAAACGGCTTTGGCGCTGAACTTGTCTCTGAATGTGGACTTGGTAGCATGTGAAACCCGCATGTGGAGCATTGGTTTGTGTGCGATACTCAGCAAACTTCATTTCAGTCCAATGCGCTCAATGGGCATTTAGCATAAAGGGTGAAAACGGAGTTTCCTTGAGAGCTGCTTGTAAGCCTGACGGTGTGTTACGTTGGTGAGCCAAATGGAGTTGTTCTCCCACAAGAAGCACTCGGCTGATGCTTCTTCAATATGCCCGTACCAACATGCAGTGTTGCCTTCACCTATCATACTCAGAGAGGAATATGTGATTCCAGAACCTTTGCGTTTGGGGCTAGGCGAAAACGGCTTTGGCGCTGAACTTGTCTCTGAATGTGGAGTTGGTAGCATGTGAAACCCGCATGTGGAGCATTGGTTTGTGTGCGATACTCAGCAAACTTCATTTCAGTCCAATGCGCTCAATGGGCATTTAGCATAAAGGGTGAAAACGGAGTTTCCTTGAGAGCTGCTTGTAAGCCTGATGGTGTGTGACGTTGGTGAGCCAAATGGAGTTGTTCTCCCACAAGAAGCACTCGGCTGATGCTTCTTCAATATGCCCGTCACCAACATGCAGTGTTGCCTTGACCTATCATACTCAGAGACGAATATGTGATTCCAGAACCTTTGCGTTTGGGGCTAGGCGAAAACGGCTTTGGCGCTGAACTTGTCTCTGAATGTGGAGTTGGTAGCATGTGAAACCCGCATGTGGAGCATTGGTTTGTGTGCGATACTCAGCAAACTTCATTTCAGTCCAATGCACTCAATGGGCATTTAGCATAAAGGGTGAAAACGGAGTTTCCTTGAGAGCTGCTTGGAAGCCTGACGGTGTGTGACGTTGGTGAGCCAAATGGAGTTGTTCTCCCACAAGAAGCACTCGGCTGATGCTTCTTCAATTTGCCCGTCACCAACATGCAGTGTTGCCTTGACCTATCATACTCAGAGACGAATATGTGATTCCAGAACCTTTGCATTTGGGGCTAGGGGGAAAACGGCTTTGGCGCTGAACTTGTCTCTGAATGTGGACTTGGTAGCATGTGAAACCCGCATGTGGAGCATTGGTTTGTGTGCGATACTCAGCAAACTTCATTTCAGTCCAATGCGCTCAATGGGCATTTAGCATAAAGGGTGAAAACGGAGTTTCCTTGAGAGCTGCTTGTAAGCCTGACGGTGTGTGACGTTGTTGAGCCAAATGGAGTTGTTCTCCCACAAGAAGCACTCGGCTGATGCTTCTTCAATATGTCCGTACCAACATGCAGTGTTGCCTTCACCTATCATACTCAGAGACGAATATGTGATTCCAGAACCTTTGCGTTTGGGGCTAGGCGAAAACGGCTTTGGCGCTGAACTTGTCTCTGAATGTGGAGTTGGTAGCATGTGAAACCCACATGTGGAGCATTGGTTTGTGTGCGATACTCAGCAAACTTCATTTCAGTCCAATGCGCTCAATGGGCATTTAGCATAAAGGGTGAAAACGGAGTTTCCTTGAGAGCTGCTTGTAAGCCTGACGGTGTGTGACGTTGTTGAGCCAAATGGAGTTGTTCTCCCACAAGAAGCACTCGGCTGATGCTTCTTCAATATGCCCGTCACCAACATGCAGTGTTGCCTTGACCTATCATACTCAGAGAGGAATATGTGATTCCAGAACCTTTGCGTTTGGGGCTAGGCGAAAACGGCTTTGGCGCTGAACTTGTCTCTGAATGTGGAGTTGGTAGCATGTGAAACCCGCATGTGGAGCATTGGTTTGTGTGCGATACTCAGCAAACTTCATTTCAGTCCAATGCGCTCAATGGGCATTTAGCATAAAGGGTGAAAACGGAGTTTCCTTGAGAGCTGCTTGGAAGCCTGACGGTGTGTGACGTTGGTGAGCCAAATGGAGTTGTTCTCCCACAAGAAGCACTCGGCTGATGCTTCTTCAATATGCCCGTCACCAACATGCAGTGTTGCCTTGACCTATCATACTCAGAGACGAATATGTGATTCCAGAACCTTTGCATTTGGGGCTAGGGGAAAACGGCTTTGGCGCTGAAGTTGTCTCTGAATGTGGAGTTGGTAGCATGTGAAACCCGCATGTGGAGCATTGGTTTGTGTGCGATACTCAGCAAACTTCATTTCAGTCCAATGCGCTCAATGGGCATTTAGCATAAAGGGTGAAAACGGAGTTTCCTTGAGAGCTGCTTGGAAGCCTGACGGTGTGTGACGTTGGTGAGCCAAATGGAGTTGTTCTCCCACAAGAAGCACTCGGCTGATGCTTCTTCAATATGTCCGTACCAACATGCAGTGTTGCTTTCACCTATCATACTCAGAGACGAATATGTGATTCCAGAACCTTTGCGCTTGGGGCTAGGCGAAAACGGCTTTGGCGCTGAACTTGTCTCTGAATGTGGAGTTGGTAGCATGTGAAACCCGCATGTGGAGCATTGGTTTGTGTGCGATACTCAGCAAACTTCATTTCAGTCCAATGCGCTCAATGGGCATTTAGCATAAAGGGTGAAAACGGAGTTTCCTTGAGAGCTGCTTGTAAGCCTGACGGTGTGTGACGTTGTTGAGCCAAATGGAGTTGTTCTCCCACAAGAAGCACTCGGCTGATGCTTCTTCAATATGCCCGTCACCAACATGCAGTGTTGCCTTGACCTATCATACTCAGAGACGAATATGTGATTCCAGAACCTTTGCGTTTGGGGCTAGGCGAAAACGGCTTTGGCGCTGAAGTTGTCTCTGAATGTGGAGTTGGTAGCATGTGAAACCCGCATGTGGAGCATTGGTTTGTGTGCGATACTCAGCAAACTTCATTTCAGTCCAATGGGCTCAATGGGCATTTAGCATAAAGGGTGAAAACGGAGTTTCCTTGAGAGCTGCTTGTAAGCCTGACGGTGTGTGACGTTGTTGAGCCAAATGGAGTTGTTCTCCCACAAGAAGCACTCGGCTGATGCTTCTTCAATATGTCCGTACCAACATGCAGTGTTGCCTTGACCTATCATACTCAGAGATGAATATGTGATTCCAGAACCTTTGCATTTGGGGCTATGGGAAAACGGCTTTGGCGCTGAAGTTGTCTCTGAATGTGGAGTTGGTAGCATGTGAAACCCGCATGTGGAGCATTGGTTTGTGTGCGATACTCAGCAAACTTCATTTCAGTCCAATGCGCTCAATGGGCATTTAGCATAAAGGGTGAAAACGGAGTTTCCTTGAGAGCTGCTTGTAAGCCTGACGGTGTGTGACGTTGGTGAGCCAAATGGAGTTGTTCTCCCACAAGAAGCACTCGGCTGATGCTTCTTCAATTTGCCCGTCACCAACATGCAGTGTTGCCTTGACCTATCATACTCAGAGACGAATATGTGATTCCAGAACCTTTGCATTTGGGGCTAGGGGAAAACGGCTTTGGCGCTGAACTTGTCTCTGAATGTGGACTTGGTAGCATGTGAAACCCGCATGTGGAGCATTGGTTTGTGTGCGATACTCAGCAAACTTCATTTCAGTCCAATGTACTCAATGGGCATTTAGCATAAAGGGTGAAAACGGAGTTTCCTTGAGAGCTGCTTGTAAGCCTGACGGTGTGTGACGTTGGTGAGCCAAATGGAGTTGTTCTCCCACAAGAAGCACTCGGCTGATGCTTCTTCAATATGCCCGTCACCAACATGCTGTGTTGCCTTGACCTATCATACTCAGAGACGAATATGTGATTCCAGAACCTTTGCGTTTGGGGCTAGGCGAAAACGGCTTTGGCGCTGAACTTGTCTCTGAATGTGGAGTTGGTAGCATGTGAAACCCGCATGTGGAGCATTGGTTTGTGTGCGATACTCAGCAAACTTCATTTCAGTCCAATGCGCTCAATGGGCATTTAGCATAAAGGGTGAAAACGGAGTTTCCTTGAGAGCTGCTTGTAAGCCTGACGGTGTGTGACGTTGGTGAGCCAAATGGAGTTGTTCTCCCACAAGAAGCACTCGGCTGATGCTTCTTCAATATGCCCGTCACCAACATGCAGTGTTGCCTTGACCTATCATACTCAGAGACGAATATGTGATTCCAGAACCTTTGCATTTGGGGCTAGGCGAAAACGGCTTTGGCGCTGAAGTTGTCTCTGAATGTGGAGTTGGTAGCATGTGAAACCCGCATGTGGAGCATTGGTTTGTGTGCGATACTCAGCAAACTTCATTTCAGTCCAATGCGCTCAATGGGCATTTAGCATAAAGGGTGAAAACGGAGTTTCCTTGAGAGCTGCTTGTAAGCCTGACGGTGTGTGACGTTGGTGAGCCAAATGGAGTTGTTCTCCCACAAGAAGCACTCGGCTGATGCTTCTTCAATTTGCCCGTCACCAACATGCAGTGTTGCCTTGACCTATCATACTCAGAGACGAATATGTGATTCCAGAACCTTTGCATTTGGGGCTAGGGGAAAACGGCTTTGGCGCTGAACTTGTCTCTGAATGTGGACTTGGTAGCATGTGAAACCCGCATGTGGAGCATTGGTTTGTGTGCGATACTCAGCAAACTTCATTTCAGTCCAATGCGCTCAATGGGCATTTAGCATAAAGGGTGAAAACGGAGTTTCCTTGAGAGCTGCTTGTAAGCCTGACGGTGTGTGACGTTGGTGAGCCAAATGGAGTTGTTCTCCCACAAGAAGCACTCGGCTGATGCTTCTTCAATATGTCCGTACCAACATGCAGTGTTGCTTTCACCTATCATACTCAGAGACGAATATGTGATTCCAGAACCTTTGCGTTTGGGGCTAGGCGAAAACGGCTTTGGCGCTGAACTTGTCTCTGAATGTGGAGTTGGTAGCATGTGAAACCCGCATGTGGAGCATTGGTTTGTGTGCGATACTCAGCAAACTTCATTTCAGTCCAATGCGCTCAATGGGCATTTAGCATAAAGGGTGAAAACGGAGTTTCCTTGAGAGCTGCTTGTAAGCCTGACGGTGTGTGACGTTGTTGAGCCAAATGGAGTTGTTCTCCCACAAGAAGCACTCGGCTGATGCTTCTTCAATATGCCCGTCACCAACATGCAGTGTTGCCTTGACCTATCATACTCAGAGACGAATATGTGATTCCAGAACCTTTGCGTTTGGGGCTAGGCGAAAACGGCTTTGGCGCTGAAGTTGTCTCTGAATGTGGAGTTGGTAGCATGTGAAACCCGCATGTGGAGCATTGGTTTGTGTGCGATACTCAGCAAACTTCATTTCAGTCCAATGCGCTCAATGGGCATTTAGCATAAAGGGTGAAAACGGAGTTTCCTTGAGAGCTGCTTGGAAGCCTGACGGTGTGTGACGTTGGTGAGCCAAATGGAGTTGTTCTCCCACAAGAAGCACTCGGCTGATGCTTCTTCAATTTGCCCGTCACCAACATGCAGTGTTGCCTTGACCTATCATACTCAGAGACGAATATGTGATTCCAGAACCTTTGCGTTTGGGGCTAGGGGAAAACGGCTTTGGCGCTGAAGTTGTCTCTGAATGTGGATTTGGTAGCATGTGAAACCCGCATGTGGAGCATTGGTTTGTGTGCGATACTCAGCAAACTTCATTTCAGTCCAATGCGCTCAATGGGCATTTAGCATAAAGGGTGAAAACGGAGTTTCCTTGAGAGCTGCTTGTAAGCCTGACGGTGTGTAACGTTGGTGAGCCAAATGGAGTTGTTCTCGCACAAGAAGCACTCTGCTGATGCTTCTTCAATATGCCTGTAATAACATGCAGTGTTGCCTTGACCTATCATACTCAGAGACGAATATGTGATTCCAGAACCTTTGCATTTGGGGCTAGGGGAAAACGGCTTTGGCGCTGAAGTTGTCTCTGAATGTGGACTTGGTAGCATGTGAAACCCGCATGTGGAGCATTGGTTTGTGTGCGATACTCAGCAAACTTCATTTCAGTCCAATGCGCTCAATGGGCATTTAGCATAAAGGGTGAAAACGGAGTTTCCTTGAGAGCTGCTTGGAAGCCTGACGGTGTGTGACGTTGGTGAGCCAAATGGAGTTGTTCTCCCACAAGAAGCACTCGGCTGATGCTTCTTCAATATGCCCGTCACCAACATGCAGTGTTGCCTTGACCTATCATACTCAGAGACGAATATGTGATTCCAGAACCTTTGCATTTGGGGCTAGGGGAAAACGGCTTTGGCGCTGAAGTTGTCTCTGAATGTGGACTTGGTAGCATGTGAAACCCGCATGTGGAGCATTGGTTTGTGTGCGATACTCAGCAAACTTCATTTCAGTCCAATGCGCTCAATGGGCATTTAGCATAAAGGGTGAAAACGGAGTTTCCTTGAGAGCTGCTTGTAAGCCTGACGGTGTGTGACGTTGGTGAGCCAAATGGAGTTGTTCTCCCACAAGAAGCACTCGGCTGATGCTTCTTCAATATGCCCGTACCAACATGCAGTGTTGCCTTGACCTATCATACTCAGAGACGAATATGTGATTCCAGAACCTTTGCATTTGGGGCTAGGGGAAAACGGCTTTGGCGCTGAAGTTGTCTCTGAATGTGGATTTGGTAGCATGTGAAACCCGCATGTGGAGCATTGGTTTGTGTGCGATACTCAGCAAACTTCATTTCAGTCCAGTGCGCTCAAAGGGCATTTAGCATAAAGGGTGAAAACGGAGTTTCCTTGAGAGCTGCTTGTAAGCCTGACGGTGTGTGACGTTGTTGAGCCAAATGGAGTTGTTCTCCCACAAGAAGCACTCGGCTGATGCTTCTTCAATATGCCCGTCACCAACATGCAGTGTTGCCTTGACCTATCATACTCAGAGACGAATATGTGATTCCAGAACCTTTGCATTTGGGGCTAGGCGAAAACGGCTTTGGCGCTGAAGTTGTCTCTGAATGTGGAGTTGGTAGCATGTGAAACCCGCATGTGGAGCATTGGTTTGTGTGCGATACTCAGCAAACTTCATTTCAGTCCAATGCGCTCAATGGGCATTTAGCATAAAGGGTGAAAACGGAGTTTCCTTGAGAGCTGCTTGTAAGCCTGACGGTGTGTGACGTTGGTGAGCCAAATGGAGTTGTTCTCCCACAAGAAGCACTCGGCTGATGCTTCTTCAATATGCCCGTACCAACATGCAGTGTTGCCTTCACCTATCATACTCAGAGAGGAATATGTGATTCCAGAACCTTTGCGTTTGGGGCTAGGCGAAAACGGCTTTGGCGCTGAACTTGTCTCTGAATGTGGAGTTGGTAGCATGTGAAACCCGCATGTGGAGCATTGGTTTGTGTGCGATACTCAGCAAACTTCATTTCAGTCCAATGCGCTCAATGGGCATTTAGCATAAAGGGTGAAAACGGAGTTTCCTTGAGAGCTGCTTGTAAGCCTGATGGTGTGTGACGTTGGTGAGCCAAATGGAGTTGTTCTCCCACAAGAAGCACTCGGCTGATGCTTCTTCAATATGCCCGTCACCAACATGCAGTGTTGCCTTGACCTATCATACTCAGAGACGAATATGTGATTCCAGAACCTTTGCGTTTGGGGCTAGGGGAAAACGGCTTTGGCGCTGAAGTTGTCTCTGAATGTGGAGTTGGTAGCATGTGAAACCCGCATGTGGAGCATTGGTTTGTGTGCGATACTCAGCAAACTTCATTTCAGTCCAAGGCGCTCAATGGGCATTTAGCATAAAGGGTGAAAACGGAGTTTCCTTGAGAGCTGCTTGGAAGCCTGATGGTGTGTGACGTTGGTGAGCCAAATGGAGTTGTTCTCCCACAAGAAGCACTCGGCTGATGCTTCTTCAATTTGCCCGTCACCAACATGCAGTGTTGCCTTGACCTATCATACTCAGAGACGAATATGTGATTCCAGAACCTTTGCATTTGGGGCTAGGGGAAAACGGCTTTGGCGCTGAACTTGTCTCTGAATGTGGACTTGGTAGCATGTGAAACCCGCATGTGGAGCATTGGTTTGTGTGCGATACTCAGCAAACTTCATTTCAGTCCAATGCGCTCAATGGGCATTTAGCATAAAGGGTGAAAACGGAGTTTCCTTGAGAGCTGCTTGTAAGCCTGACGGTGTGTTACGTTGGTGAGCCAAATGGAGTTGTTCTCCCACAAGAAGCACTCGGCTGATGCTTCTTCAATATGCCCGTACCAACATGCAGTGTTGCCTTCACCTATCATACTCAGAGAGGAATATGTGATTCCAGAACCTTTGCGTTTGGGGCTAGGCGAAAACGGCTTTGGCGCTGAACTTGTCTCTGAATGTGGAGTTGGTAGCATGTGAAACCCGCATGTGGAGCATTGGTTTGTGTGCGATACTCAGCAAACTTCATTTCAGTCCAATGCGCTCAATGGGCATTTAGCATAAAGGGTGAAAACGGAGTTTCCTTGAGAGCTGCTTGTAAGCCTGATGGTGTGTGACGTTGGTGAGCCAAATGGAGTTGTTCTCCCACAAGAAGCACTCGGCTGATGCTTCTTCAATATGCCCGTCACCAACATGCAGTGTTGCCTTGACCTATCATACTCAGAGACGAATATGTGATTCCAGAACCTTTGCGTTTGGGGCTAGGCGAAAACGGCTTTGGCGCTGAACTTGTCTCTGAATGTGGAGTTGGTAGCATGTGAAACCCGCATGTGGAGCATTGGTTTGTGTGCGATACTCAGCAAACTTCATTTCAGTCCAATGCACTCAATGGGCATTTAGCATAAAGGGTGAAAACGGAGTTTCCTTGAGAGCTGCTTGGAAGCCTGACGGTGTGTGACGTTGGTGAGCCAAATGGAGTTGTTCTCCCACAAGAAGCACTCGGCTGATGCTTCTTCAATTTGCCCGTCACCAACATGCAGTGTTGCCTTGACCTATCATACTCAGAGACGAATATGTGATTCCAGAACCTTTGCATTTGGGGCTAGGGGAAAACGGCTTTGGCGCTGAACTTGTCTCTGAATGTGGACTTGGTAGCATGTGAAACCCGCATGTGGAGCATTGGTTTGTGTGCGATACTCAGCAAACTTCATTTCAGTCCAATGCGCTCAATGGGCATTTAGCATAAAGGGTGAAAACGGAGTTTCCTTGAGAGCTGCTTGTAAGCCTGACGGTGTGTGACGTTGTTGAGCCAAATGGAGTTGTTCTCCCACAAGAAGCACTCGGCTGATGCTTCTTCAATATGTCCGTACCAACATGCAGTGTTGCCTTCACCTATCATACTCAGAGACGAATATGTGATTCCAGAACCTTTGCGTTTGGGGCTAGGCGAAAACGGCTTTGGCGCTGAACTTGTCTCTGAATGTGGACTTGGTAGCATGTGAAACCCGCATGTGGAGCATTGGTTTGTGTGCGATACTCAGCAAACTTCATTTCAGTCCAATGCGCTCAATGGGCATTTAGCATAAAGGGTGAAAACGGAGTTTCCTTGAGAGCTGCTTGTAAGCCTGACGGTGTGTGACGTTGTTGAGCCAAATGGAGTTGTTCTCCCACAAGAAGCACTCGGCTGATGCTTCTTCAATATGCCCGTCACCAACATGCAGTGTTGCCTTGACCTATCATACTCAGAGAGGAATATGTGATTCCAGAACCTTTGCGTTTGGGGCTAGGCGAAAACGGCTTTGGCGCTGAACTTGTCTCTGAATGTGGAGTTGGTAGCATGTGAAACCCGCATGTGGAGCATTGGTTTGTGTGCGATACTCAGCAAACTTCATTTCAGTCCAATGCGCTCAATGGGCATTTAGCATAAAGGGTGAAAACGGAGTTTCCTTGAGAGCTGCTTGGAAGCCTGACGGTGTGTGACGTTGGTGAGCCAAATGGAGTTGTTCTCCCACAAGAAGCACTCGGCTGATGCTTCTTCAATATGCCCGTCACCAACATGCAGTGTTGCCTTGACCTATCATACTCAGAGACGAATATGTGATTCCAGAACCTTTGCATTTGGGGCTAGGGGAAAACGGCTTTGGCGCTGAAGTTGTCTCTGAATGTGGACTTGGTAGCATGTGAAACCCGCATGTGGAGCATTGGTTTGTGTGCGATACTCAGCAAACTTCATTTCAGTCCAATGCGCTCAATGGGCATTTAGCATAAAGGGTGAAAACGGAGTTTCCTTGAGAGCTGCTTGTAAGCCTGACGGTGTGTGACGTTGTTGAGCCAAATGGAGTTGTTCTCCCACAAGAAGCACTCGGCTGATGCTTCTTCAATTTGCCCGTCACCAACATGCAGTGTTGCCTTGACCTATCATACTCAGAGACGAATATGTGATTCCAGAACCTTTGCATTTGGGGCTAGGGGAAAACGGCTTTGGCGCTGAACTTGTCTCTGAATGTGGACTTGGTAGCATGTGAAACCCGCATGTGGAGCATTGGTTTGTGTGCGATACTCAGCAAACTTCATTTCAGTCCAATGCGCTCAATGGGCATTTAGCATAAAGGGTGAAAACGGAGTTTCCTTGAGAGCTGCTTGTAAGCCTGACGGTGTGTGACGTTGTTGAGCCAAATGGAGTTGTTCTCCCACAAGAAGCACTCGGCTGATGCTTCTTCAATATGTCCGTACCAACATGCAGTGTTGCTTTCACCTATCATACTCAGAGACGAATATGTGATTCCAGAACCTTTGCGTTTGGGGCTAGGCGAAAACGGCTTTGGCGCTGAACTTGTCTCTGAATGTGGAGTTGGTAGCATGTGAAACCCGCATGTGGAGCATTGGTTTGTGTGCGATACTCAGCAAACTTCATTTCAGTCCAATGCGCTCAATGGGCATTTAGCATAAAGGGTGAAAACGGAGTTTCCTTGAGAGCTGCTTGTAAGCCTGACGGTGTGTGACGTTGTTGAGCCAAATGGAGTTGTTCTCCCACAAGAAGCACTCGGCTGATGCTTCTTCAATATGCCCGTCACCAACATGCAGTGTTGCCTTGACCTATCATACTCAGAGACGAATATGTGATTCCAGAACCTTTGCGTTTGGGGCTAGGCGAAAACGGCTTTGGCGCTGAAGTTGTCTCTGAATGTGGAGTTGGTAGCATGTGAAACCCGCATGTGGAGCATTGGTTTGTGTGCGATACTCAGCAAACTTCATTTCAGTCCAATGCGCTCAATGGGCATTTAGCATAAAGGGTGAAAACGGAGTTTCCTTGAGAGCTGCTTGTAAGCCTGACGGTGTGTGACGTTGGTGAGCCAAATGGAGTTGTTCTCCCACAAGAAGCACTCGGCTGATGCTTCTTCAATATGCCCGTCACCAACATGCAGTGTTGCCTTGACCTATCATACTCAGAGACGAATATGTGATTCCAGAACCTTTGCATTTGGGGCTAGGGGAAAACGGCTTTGGCGCTGAACTTGTCTCTGAATGTGGACTTGGTAGCATGTGAAACCCGCATGTGGAGCATTGGTTTGTGTGCGATACTCAGCAAACTTCATTTCAGTGCAATGCACTCAATGGGCATTTAGCATAAAGGGTGAAAACGGAGTTTCCTTGAGAGCTGCTTGTAAGCCTGACGGTGTGTGACGTTGGTGAGCCAAATGGAGTTGTTCTCCCACAAGAAGCACTCGGCTGATGCTTCTTCAATATGCCCGTCACCAACATGCAGTGTTGCCTTGACCTATCATACTCAGAGACGAATATGTGATTCCAGAACCTTTGCGTTTGGGGCTAGGCGAAAACGGCTTTGGCGCTGAAGTTGTCTCTGAATGTGGAGTTGGTAGCATGTGAAACCCGCATGTGGAGCATTGGTTTGTGTGCGATACTCAGCAAACTTCATTTCAGTCCAATGCGCTCAATGGGCATTTAGCATAAAGGGTGAAAACGGAGTTTCCTTGAGAGCTGCTTGGAAGCCTGACGGTGTGTGACGTTGGTGAGCCAAATGGAGTTGTTCTCCCACAAGAAGCACTCGGCTGATGCTTCTTCAATATGCCCGTCACCAACATGCAGTGTTGCCTTCACCTATCATACTCAGAGACGAATATGTGATTCCAGAACCTTTGCATTTGGGGCTAGGCGAAAACGGCTTTGGCGCTGAAGTTGTCTCTGAATGTGGAGTTGGTAGCATGTGAAACCCACATGTGGAGCATTGGTTTGTGTGCGATACTCAGCAAACTTCATTTCAGTCCAATGCGCTCAATGGGCATTTAGCATAAAGGGTGAAAACGGAGTTTCCTTGAGAGCTGCTTGTAAGCCTGACGGTGTGTAACGTTGGTGAGCCAAATGGAGTTGTTCTCCCACAAGAAGCACTCGGCTGATGCTTCTTCAATATGTCCGTACCAACATGCAGTGTTGCTTTCACCTATCATACTCAGAGACGAATATGTGATTCCAGAACCTTTGCGTTTGGGGCTAGGCGAAAACGGCTTTGGCGCTGAACTTGTCTCTGAATGTGGAGTTGGTAGCATGTGAAACCCGCATGTGGAGCATTGGTTTGTGTGCGATACTCAGCAAACTTCATTTCAGTCCAATGCGCTCAATGGGCATTTAGCATAAAGGGTGAAAACGGAGTTTCCTTGAGAGCTGCTTGGAAGCCTGACGGTGTGTGACGTTGTTGAGCCAAATGGAGTTGTTCTCCCACAAGAAGCACTCGGCTGATGCTTCTTCAATATGCCCGTCACCAACATGCAGTGTTGCCTTGACCTATCATACTCAGAGACGAATATGTGATTCCAGAACCTTTGCGTTTGGGGCTAGGCGAAAACGGCTTTGGCGCTGAAGTTGTCTCTGAATGTGGACTTGGTAGCATGTGAAACCCGCATGTGGAGCATTGGTTTGTGTGCGATACTCAGCAAACTTCATTTCAGTCCAATGCGCTCAATGGACATTTAGCATAAAGGGTGAAAACGGAGTTTCCTTGAGAGCTGCTTGTAAGCCTGACGGTGTGTGACGTTGGTGAGCCAAATGGAGTTGTTCTCCCACAAGAAGCACTCGGCTGATGCTTCTTCAATATGCCCGTCACCAACATGCAGTGTTGCCTTGACCTATCATACTCAGAGACGAATATGTGATTCCAGAACCTTTGCATTTGGGGCTAGGGGAAAACGGCTTTGGCGCTGAAGTTGTCTCTGAATGTGGAGTTGGTAGCATGTGAAACCCGCATGTGGAGCATTGGTTTGTGTGCGATACTCAGCAAACTTCATTTCAGTCCAATGCGCTCAATGGGCATTTAGCATAAAGGGTGAAAACGGAGTTTCCTTGAGAGCTGCTTGGAAGCCTGACGGTGTGTGACGTTGGTGAGCCAAATGGAGTTGTTCTCCCACAAGAAGCACTCGGCTGATGCTTCTTCAATATGCCCGTACCAACATGCAGTGTTGCCTTGACCTATCATACTCAGAGACGAATATGTGATTCCAGAACCTTTGCGTTTGGGGCTAGGCGAAAACGGCTTTGGCGCTGAAGTTGTCTCTGAATGTGGACTTGGTAGCATGTGAAACCCGCATGTGGAGCATTGGTTTGTGTGCGATACTCAGCAAACTTCATTTCAGTCCAATGCGCTCAATGGGCATTTAGCATAAAGGGTGAAAACGGAGTTTCCTTGAGAGCTGCTTGTAAGCCTGACGGTGTGTGACGTTGGTGAGCCAAATGGAGTTGTTCTCCCACAAGAAGCACTCGGCTGATGCTTCTTCAATATGCCCGTCACCAACATGCAGTGTTGCCTTGACCTATCATACTCAGAGACGAATATGTGATTCCAGAACCTTTGCATTTGGGGCTAGGGGAAAACGGCTTTGGCGCTGAACTTGTCTCTGAATGTGGAGTTGGTAGCATGTGAAACCCGCATGTGGAGCATTGGTTTGTGTGCGATACTCAGCAAACTTCATTTCAGTCCAATGCGCTCAATGGGCATTTAGCATAAAGGGTGAAAACGGAGTTTCCTTGAGAGCTGCTTGTAAGCCTGACGGTGTGTGACGTTGGTGAGCCAAATGGAGTTGTTCTCCCACAAGAAGCACTCGGCTGATGCTTCTTCAATATGTCCGTACCAACATGCAGTGTTGCTTTCACCTATCATACTCAGAGACGAATATGTGATTCCAGAACCTTTGCGTTTGGGGCTAGGCGAAAACGGCTTTGGCGCTGAACTTGTCTCTGAATGTGGAGTTGGTAGCATGTGAAACCCGCATGTGGAGCATTGGTTTGTGTGCGATACTCAGCAAACTTCATTTCAGTCCAATGCGCTCAATGGGCATTTAGCGTAAAGGGTGAAAACGGAGTTTCCTTGAGAGCTGCTTGTAAGCCTGATGGTGTGTGACGTTGGTGAGCCAAATGGAGTTGTTCTCCCACAAGAAGCACTCGGCTGATGCTTCTTCAATATGCCCGTCACCAACATGCAGTGTTGCCTTGACCTATCATACTCAGAGACGAATATGTGATTCCAGAACCTTTGCGTTTGGGGCTAGGCGAAAACGGCTTTGGCGCTGAACTTGTCTCTGAATGTGGAGTTATTAGCATGTGAAACCCGCATGTGGAGCATTGGTTTGTGTGCGATACTCAGCAAACTTCATTTCAGTCCAATGCGCTCAATGGGCATTTAGCATAAAGGGTGAAAACGGAGTTTCCTTGAGAGCTGCTTGGAAGCCTGACGGTGTGTGACGTTGGTGAGCCAAATGGAGTTGTTCTCCCACAAGAAGCACTCGGCTGATGCTTCTTCAATATGCCCGTCACCAACATGCAGTGTTGCCTTGACCTATCATACTCAGAGACGAATATGTGATTCCAGAACCTTTGCATTTGGGGCTAGGGGAAAACGGCTTTGGCGCTGAACTTGTCTCTGAATGTGGACTTGGTAGCATGTGAAACCCGCATGTGGAGCATTGGTTTGTGTGCGATACTCAGCAAACTTCATTTCAGTCCAATGCGCTCAATGGGCATTTAGCATAAAGGGTGAAAACGGAGTTTCCTTGAGAGCTGCTTGGAAGCCTGACGGTGTGTGACGTTGTTGAGCCAAATGGAGTTGTTCTCCCACAAGAAGCACTCGGCTGATGCTTCTTCAATATGCCCGTACCAACATGCAGTGTTGCCTTGACCTATCATACTCAGAGACGAATATGTGATTCCAGAACCTTTGCGTTTGGGGCTAGGCGAAAACGGCTTTGGCGCTGAACTTGTCTCTGAATGTGGAGTTGGTAGCATGTGAAACCCGCATGTGGAGCATTGGTTTGTGTGCGATACTCAGCAAATTTCATTTCAGTCCAATGCGCTCAATGGGCATTTAGCAGAAAGGGTGAAAACGGAGTTTCCTTGAGAGCTGCTTGTAAGCCTGACGGTGTGTGACGTTGTTGAGCCAAATGGAGTTGTTCTCCCACAAGAAGCACTCGGCTGATGCTTCTTCAATATGCCCGTCACCAACATGCAGTGTTGCCTTGACCTATCATACTCAGAGACGAATATGTGATTCCAGAACCTTTGCGTTTGGGGCTAGGCGAAAACGGCTTTGGCGCTGAACTTGTCTCTGAATGTGGAGTTGGTAGCATGTGAAACCCGCATGTGGAGCATTGGTTTGTGTGCGATACTCAGCAAACTTCATTTCAGTCCAATGCGCTCAATGGGCATTTAGCATAAAGGGTGAAAACGGAGTTTCCTTGAGAGCTGCTTGGAAGCCTGATGGTGTGTGACGTTGGTGAGCCAAATGGAGTTGTTCTCCCACAAGAAGCACTCGGCTGATGCTTCTTCAATTTGCCCGTCACCAACATGCAGTGTTGCCTTGACCTATCATACTCAGAGACGAATATGTGATTCCAGAACCTTTGCATTTGGGGCTAGGGGAAAACGGCTTTGGCGCTGAACTTGTCTCTGAATGTGGAGTTGGTAGCATGTGAAACCCGCATGTGGAGCATTGGTTTGTGTGCGATACTCAGCAAACTTCATTTCAGTCCAATGCGCTCAATGGGCATTTAGCATAAAGGGTGAAAACGGAGTTTCCTTGAGAGCTGCTTGTAAGCCTGACGGTGTGTGACGTTGGTGAGCCAAATGGAGTTGTTCTCCCACAAGAAGCACTCGGCTGGTGCTTCTTCAATATGTCCGTACCAACATGCAGTGTTGCTTTCACCTATCATACTCAGAGACGAATATGTGATTCCAGAACCTTTGCGTTTGGGGCTAGGCGAAAACGGCTTTGGCGCTGAACTTGTCTCTGAATGTGGAGTTGGTAGCATGTGAAACCCGCATGTGGAGCATTGGTTTGTGTGCGATACTCAGCAAACTTCATTTCAGTCCAATGCGCTCAATGGGCATTTAGCATAAAGGGTGAAAACGGAGTTTCCTTGAGAGCTGCTTGTAAGCCTGATGGTGTGTGACGTTGGTGAGCCAAATGGAGTTGTTCTCCCACAAGAAGCACTCGGCTGATGCTTCTTCAATATGTCCGTACCAACATGCAGTGTTGCTTTCACCTATCATACTCAGAGACGAATATGTGATTCCAGAACCTTTGCGTTTGGGGCTAGGCGAAAACGGCTTTGGCGCTGAACTTGTCTCTGAATGTGGAGTTGGTAGCATGTGAAACCCGCATGTGGAGCATTGGTTTGTGTGCGATACTCAGCAAACTTCATTTCAGTCCAATGCGCTCAATGGGCATTTAGCATAAAGGGTGAAAACGGAGTTTCCTTGAGAGCTGCTTGTAAGCCTGATGGTGTGTGACGTTGGTGAGCCAAATGGAGTTGTTCTCCCACAAGAAGCACTCGGCTGATGCTTCTTCAATATGCCCGTCACCAACATGCAGTGTTGCCTTGACCTATCATACTCAGAGACGAATATGTGATTCCAGAACCTTTGCGTTTGGGGCTAGGCGAAAACGGCTTTGGCGCTGAACTTGTCTCTGAATGTGGAGTTGGTAGCATGTGAAACCCGCATGTGGAGCATTGGTTTGTGTGCGATACTCAGCAAACTTCATTTCAGTCCAATGCGCTCAATGGGCATTTAGCATAAAGGGTGAAAACGGAGTTTCCTTGAGAGCTGCTTGGAAGCATGACGGTGTGTGACGTTGGTGAGCCAAATGGAGTTGTTCTCCCACAAGAAGCACTCGGCTGATGCTTCTTCAATATGCCCGTCACCAACATGCAGTGTTGCCTTGACCTATCATACTCAGAGACGAATATGTGATTCCAGAACCTTTGCGTTTGGGGCTAGGCGAAAACGGCTTTGGCGCTGAACTTGTCTCTGAATGTGGAGTTGGTAGCATGTGAAACCCGCATGTGGAGCATTGGTTTGTGTGCGATACTCAGCAAACTTCATTTCAGTCCAATGCGCTCAATGGGCATTTAGCATAAAGGGTGAAAACGGAGTTTCCTTGAGAGCTGCTTGTAAGCCTGACGGTGTGTGACGTTGGTGAGCCAAATGGAGTTGTTCTCCCACAAGAAGCACTCGGCTGATGCTTCTTCAATATGTCCGTACCAACATGCAGTGTTGCCTTGACCTATCATACTCAGAGACGAATATGTGATTCCAGAACCTTTGCGTTTGGGGCTAGGGGGAAAACGGCTTTGGCGCTGAAGTTGTCTCTGAATGTGGAGTTGGTAGCATGTGAAACCCGCATGTGGAGCATTGGTTTGTGTGCGATACTCAGCAAACTTCATATCAGTCCAATGCGCTCAATGGGCATTTAGCATAAAGGGTGAAAACGGAGTTTCCTTGAGAGCTGCTTGGAAGCCTGACGGTGTGTGACGTTGGTGAGCCAAATGGAGTTGTTCTCCCACAAGAAGCACTCGGCTGATGCTTCTTCAATTTGCCCGTCACCAACATGCAGTGTTGCCTTGACCTATCATACTCAGAGACGAATATGTGATTCCAGAACCTTTGCGTTTGGGGCTAGGCGAAAACGGCTTTGGCGCTGAACTTGTCTCTGAATGTGGACTTGGTAGCATGTGAAACCCGCATGTGGAGCATTGGTTTGTGTGCGATACTCAGCAAACTTCATTTCAGTCCAATGCACTCAATGGGCATTTAGCATAAAGGGTGAAAACGGAGTTTCCTTGAGAGCTGCTTGTAAGCCTGACGGTGTGTGACGTTGGTGAGCCAAATGGAGTTGTTCTGCCACAAGAAGCACTCGGCTGATGCTTCTTCAATATGTCCGTACCAACATGCAGTGTTGCTTTCACCTATCATACTCAGAGACGAATATGTGATTCCAGAACCTTTGCGTTTGGGGCTAGGCGAAAACGGCTTTGGCGCTGAAGTTGTCTCTGAATGTGGAGTTGGTAGCATGTGAAACCCGCATGTGGAGCATTGGTTTGTGTGCGATACTCAGCAAACTTCATTTCAGTCCAATGCGCTCAATGGGCATTTAGCATAAAGGGTGAAAACGGAGTTTCCTTGAGAGCTGCTTGTAAGCCTGACGGTGTGTGACGTTGGTGAGCCAAATGGAGTTGTTCTCCCACAAGAAGCACTCGGCTGATGCTTCTTCAATATGTCCGTACCAACATGCAGTGTTGCCTTGACCTATCATACTCAGAGACGAATATGTGATTCCAGAACCTTTGCATTTGGGGCTAGGCGAAAACGGCTTTGGCGCTGAAGTTGTCTCTGAATGTGGAGTTGGTAGCATGTGAAACCCGCATGTGGAGCATTGGTTTGTGTGCGATACTCAGCAAACTTCATTTCAGTCCAATGCGCTCAATGGGCATTTAGCATAAAGGGTGAAAACGGAGTTTCCTTGAGAGCTGCTTGGAAGCCTGACGGTGTGTGACGTTGGTGAGCCAAATGGAGTTGTTCTCCCACAAGAAGCACTCGGCTGATGCTTCTTCAATTTGCCCGTCACCAACATGCAGTGTTGCCTTGACCTATCATACTCAGAGACGAATATGTGATTCCAGAACCTTTGCATTTGGGGCTAGGGGAAAACGGCTTTGGCGCTGAACTTGTCTCTGAATGTGGAGTTGGTAGCATGTGAAACCCGCATGTGGAGCATTGGTTTGTGTGCGATACTCAGCAAACTTCATTTCAGTCCAATGCGCTCAATGGGCATTTAGCATAAAGGGTGAAAACGGAGTTTCCTTGAGAGCTGCTTGTAAGCCTGACGGTGTGTGACGTTGGTGAGCCAAATGGAGTTGTTCTCCCACAAGAAGCACTCGGCTGATGCTTCTTCAATATGTCCGTACCAACATGCAGTGTTGCTTTCACCTATCATACTCAGAGACGAATATGTGATTCCAGAACCTTTGCGTTTGGGGCTAGGCGAAAACGGCTTTGGCGCTGAACTTGTCTCTGAATGTGGAGTTGGTAGCATGTGAAACCCGCATGTGGAGCATTGGTTTGTGTGCGATACTCAGCAAACTTCATTTCAGTCCAATGCGCTCAATGGGCATTTAGCATAAAGGGTGAAAACGGAGTTTCCTTGAGAGCTGCTTGGAAGCCTGATGGTGTGTGACGTTGGTGAGCCAAATGGAGTTGTTCTCCCACAAGAAGCACTCGGCTGATGCTTCTTCAATATGCCCGTCACCAACATGCAGTGTTGCCTTGACCTATCATACTCAGAGACGAATATGTGATTCCAGAACCTTTGCGTTTGGGGCTAGGCGAAAACGGCTTTGGCGCTGAACTTGTCTCTGAATGTGGAGTTGGTAGCATGTGAAACCCGCATGTGGAGCATTGGTTTGTGTGCGATACTCAGCAAACTTCATTTCAGTCCAATGCGCTCAATGGGCATTTAGCATAAAGGGTGAAAACGGAGTTTCCTTGAGAGCTGCTTGGAAGCCTGACGGTGTGTGACGTTGGTGAGCCAAATGGAGTTGTTCTCCCACAAGAAGCACTCGGCTGATGCTTCTTCAATATGCCCGTCACCAACATGCAGTGTTGCCTTGACCTATCATACTCAGAGACGAATATGTGATTCCAGAACCTTTGCGTTTGGGGCTAGGGGAAAACGGCTTTGGCGCTGAAGTTGTCTCTGAATGTGGAGTTGGTAGCATGTGAAACCCGCATGTGGAGCATTGGTTTGTGTGCGATACTCAGCAAACTTCATTTCAGTCCAATGCGCTCAATGGGCATTTAGCATAAAGGGTGAAAACGGAGTTTCCTTGAGAGCTGCTTGTAAGCCTGACGGTGTGTGACGTTGGTGAGCCAAATGGAGTTGTTCTCCCACAAGAAGCACTCGGCTGATGCTTCTTCAATATGTCCGTACCAACATGCAGTGTTGCCTTGACCTATCATACTCAGAGACGAATATGTGATTCCAGAACCTTTGCGTTTGGGGCTTGGCGAAAACGGCTTTGGCGCTGAAGTTGTCTCTGAATGTGGAGTTGGTAGCATGTGAAACCCGCATGTGGAGCATTGGTTTGTGTGCGATACTCAGCAAACTTCATTTCAGTCCAATGCGCTCAATGGGCATTTAGCATAAAGGGTGAAAACGGAGTTTCCTTGAGAGCTGCTTGGAAGCCTGACGGTGTGTGACGTTGGTGAGCCAAATGGAGTTGTTCTCCCACAAGAAGCACTCGGCTGATGCTTCTTCAATTTGCCCGTCACCAACATGCAGTGTTGCCTTGACCTATCATACTCAGAGACGAATATGTGATTCCAGAACCTTTGCGTTTGGGGCTAGGCGAAAACGGCTTTGGCGCTGAACTTGTCTCTGAAGGTGGAGTTGGTAGCATGTGAAACCCGCATGTGGAGCATTGGTTTGTGTGCGATACTCAGCAAACTTCATTTCAGTCCAATGCACTCAATGGGCATTTAGCATAAAGGGTGAAAACGGAGTTTCCTTGAGAGCTGCTTGTAAGCCTGACGGTGTGTGACGTTGGTGAGCCAAATGGAGTTGTTCTCCCACAAGAAGCACTCGGCTGATGCTTCTTCAATATGTCCGTACCAACATGCAGTGTTGCTTTCACCTATCATACTCAGAGACGAATATGTGATTCCAGAACCTTTGCGTTTGGGGCTAGGCGAAAACGGCTTTGGCGCTGAAGTTGTCTCTGAATGTGGAGTTGGTAGCATGTGAAACCCGCATGTGGAGCATTGGTTTGTGTGCGATACTCAGCAAACTTCATTTCAGTCCAATGCGCTCAATGGGCATTTAGCATAAAGGGTGAAAACGGAGTTTCCTTGAGAGCTGCTTGTAAGCCTGATGGTGTGTGACGTTGTTGAGCCAAATGGAGTTGTTCTCCCACAAGAAGCACTCGGCTGATGCTTCTTCAATATGCCCGTCACCAACATGCAGTGTTGCCTTGACCTATCATACTCAGAGACGAATATGTGATTCCAGAACCTTTGCGTTTGGGGCTAGGCGAAAACGGCTTTGGCGCTGAACTTGTCTCTGAATGTGGAGTTGGTAGCATGTGAAACCCACATGTGGAGCATTGGTTTGTGTGCGATACTCAGCAAACTTCATTTCAGTCCAATGCGCTCAATGGGCATTTAGCATAAAGGGTGAAAACGGAGTTTCCTTGAGAGCTGCTTGTAAGCCTGACTGTGTGTGACGTTGGTGAGCCAAATGGAGTTGTTCTCCCACAAGAAGCACTCGGCTGATGCTTCTTCAATATGTCCGTACCAACATGCAGTGTTGCTTTCACCTATCATACTCAGAGACGAATATGTGATTCCAGAACCTTTGCGTTTGGGGCTAGGCGAAAACGGCTTTTTCGCTGAACTTGTCTCTGAATGTGGAGTTGGTAGCATGTGAAACCCGCATGTGGAGCATTGGTTTGTGTGCGATACTCAGCAAACTTCATTTCAGTCCAATGCGCTCAATGGGCATTTAGCATAAAGGGTGAAAACGGAGTTTCCTTGAGAGCTGCTTGTAAGCCTGACGGTGTGTGACGTTGTTGAGCCAAATGGAGTTGTTCTCCCACAAGAAGCACTCGGCTGATGCTTCTTCAATATGCCCGTCACCAACATGCAGTGTTGCCTTGACCTATCATACTCAGAGACGAATATGTGATTCCAGAACCTTTGCGTTTGGGGCTAGGCGAAAACGGCTTTGGCGCTGAAGTTGTCTCTGAATGTGGAGTTGGTAGCATGTGAAACCCGCATGTGGAGCATTGGTTTGTGTGCGACACTCAGCAAACTTCATTTCAGTCCAATGCGCTCAATGGGCATTTAGCATAAAGGGTGAAAACGGAGTTTCCTTGAGAGCTGCTTGTAAGCCTGACGGTGTGTGACGTTGTTGAGCCAAATGGAGTTGTTCTCCCACAAGAAGCACTCGGCTGATGCTTCTTCAATATGCCCGTACCAACATGCAGTGTTGCCTTGACCTATCATACTCAGAGACGAATATGTGATTCCAGATCCTTTGCATTTGGGGCTAGGGGAAAACGGCTTTGGCGCTGAAGTTGTCTCTGAATGTGGAGTTGGTAGCATGTGAAACCCGCATGTGGAGCATTGGTTTGTGTGCGATACTCAGCAAACTTCATTTCAGTCCAATGCGCTCAATGGGCATTTAGCATAAAGGGTGAAAACGGAGTTTCCTTGAGAGCTGCTTGGAAGCCTGACGGTGTGTGACGTTGTTGAGCCAAATGGAGTTGTTCTCCCACAAGAAGCACTCGGCTGATGCTTCTTCAATATGCCCGTACCAACATGCAGTGTTGCCTTGACCTATCATACTCAGAGACGAATATGTGATTCCAGAACCTTTGCGTTTGGGGCTAGGGGAAAACGGCTTTGGCGCTGAAGTTGTCTCTGAATGTGTAGTTGGTAGCATGTGAAACCCGCATGTGGAGCATTGGTTTGTGTGCGACACTCAGCAAACTTCATTTCAGTCCAATGCGCTCAATGGGCATTTAGCATAAAGGGTGAAAACGGAGTTTCCTTGAGAGCTGCTTGTAAGCCTGACGGTGTGTGACGTTGTTGAGCCAAATGGAGTTGTTCTCCCACAAGAAGCACTCGGCTGATGCTTCTTCAATATGCCCGTACCAACATGCAGTGTTGCCTTGACCTATCATACTCAGAGACGAATATGTGATTCCAGAACCTTTGCATTTGGTGCTAGGTGAAAACGGCTTTGGCGCTGAAGTTGTCTCTGAATGTGGAGTTGGTAGCATGTGAAACCCGCATGTGGAGCATTGGTTTGTGTGCGATACTCAGCAAACTTCATTTCAGTCCAATGCGCTCAATGGGCATTTAGCATAAAGGGTGAAAACGGAGTTTCCTTGAGAGCTGCTTGTAAGCCTGACGGTGTGTGACGTTGGTGAGCCAAATGGAGTTGTTCTCCCACAAGAAGCACTCGGCTGATGCTTCTTCAATATGCCCGTCACCAACATGCAGTGTTGCCTTGACCTATCATACTCAGAGACGAATATGTGATTCCAGAACCTTTGCATTTGGGGCTAGGCGAAAACGGCTTTGGCGCTGAAGTTGTCTCTGAATGTGGAGTTGGTAGCATGTGAAACCCGCATGTGGAGCATTGGTTTGTGTGCGATACTCAGCAAACTTCATTTCAGTCCAATGCGCTCAATGGGCATTTAGCATAAAGGGTGAAAACGGAGTTTCCTTGAGAGCTGCTTGTAAGCCTGACGGTGTGTGACGTTGTTGAGCCAAATGGAGTTGTTCTCCCACAAGAAGCACTCGGCTGATGCTTCTTCAATATGCCCGTACCAACATGCAGTGTTGCCTTGACCTATCATACTCAGAGACGAATATGTGATTCCAGATCCTTTGCATTTGGGGCTAGGGGAAAACGGCTTTGGCGCTGAAGTTGTCTCTGAATGTGGAGTTGGTAGCATGTGAAACCCGCATGTGGAGCATTGGTTTGTGTGCGATACTCAGCAAACTTCATTTCAGTCCAATGCGCTCAATGGGCATTTAGCATAAAGGGTGAAAACGGAGTTTCCTTGAGAGCTGCTTGTAAGCCTGACGGTGTGTGACGTTGGTGAGCCAAATGGAGTTGTTCTCCCACAAGAAGCACTCGGCTGATGCTTCTTCAATATGCCCGTACCAACATGCAGTGTTGCCTTGACCTATCATACTCAGAGACGAATATGTGATTCCAGAACCTTTGCGTTTGGGGCTAGGGGAAAACGGCTTTGGCGCTGAAGTTGTCTCTGAATGTGGAGTTGGTAGCATGTGAAACCCGCATGTGGAGCATTGGTTTGTGTGCGACACTCAGCAAACTTCTTTTCAGTCCAATGCGCTCAATGGGCATTTAGCATAAAGGGTGAAAACGGAGTTTCCTTGAGAGCTGCTTGGAAGCCTGACTGTGTGTGACGTTGGTGAGCCAAATGGAGTTGTTCTCCCACAAGAAGCACTCGGCTGATGCTTCTTCAATATGCCCATACCAAAATGCAGTGTTGCCTTGACCTATCATACTCAGAGACGAATATGTGATTCCAGAACCTTTGCGTTTGGGGCTAGGGGAAAACGGATTTGGCGCTGAAGTTGTCTCTGAATGTGGAGTTGGTAGCATGTGAAACCCACATGTGGAGCATTGGTTTGTGTGCGATACTCAGCAACTTCATTTCAGTCCAATGCGCTCAATGGGCATTTAGCATAAAGGGTGAAAACGGAGTTTCCTTGAGAGCTGCTTGGAAGCCTGACGGTGTGTGACGTTGGTGAGCCAAATGGAGTTGTTCTCCCACAAGAAGCACTCGGCTGATGCTTCTTCAATATGCCCGTCACCAACATGCAGTGTTGCCTTGACCTATCATACTCAGAGACGAATATGTGATTCCAGAACCTTTGCGTTTGGGGCTAGGCGAAAACGGCTTTGGCGCTGAACTTGTCTCTGAATGTGGAGTTGGTAGCATGTGAAACCCGCATGTGGAGCATTGGTTTGTGTGCGATACTCAGCAAACTTCATTTCAGTCCAATGCGCTCAATGGGCATTTAGCATAAAGGGTGAAAACGGAGTTTCCTTGAGAGCTGCTTGTAAGCCTGACGGTGTGTGACGTTGTTGAGCCAAATGGAGTTGTTCTCCCACAAGAAGCACTCGGCTGATGCTTCTTCAATATGCCCGTACCAACATGCAGTGTTGCCTTGACCTATCATACTCAGAGACGAATATGTGATTCCAGATCCTTTGCATTTGGGGCTAGGGGAAAACGGCTTTGGCGCTGAAGTTGTCTCTGAATGTGGAGTTGGTAGCATGTGAAACCCGCATGTGGAGCATTGGTTTGTGTGCGATACTCAGCAAACTTCATTTCAGTCCAATGCGCTCAATGGGCATTTAGCATAAAGGGTGAAAACGGAGTTTCCTTGAGAGCTGCTTGTAAGCCTGACGGTGTGTGACGTTGTTGAGCCAAATGGAGTTGTTCTCCCACAAGAAGCACTCGGCTGATGCTTCTTCAATATGCCCGTACCAACATGCAGTGTTGCCTTGACCTATCATACTCAGAGACGAATATGTGATTCCAGAACCTTTGCGTTTGGGGCTAGGGGAAAACGGCTTTGGCGCTGAAGTTGTCTCTGAATGTGTAGTTGGTAGCATGTGAAACCCGCATGTGGAGCATTGGTTTGTGTGCGACACTCAGCAAACTTCATTTCAGTCCAATGCGCTCAATGGGCATTTAGCATAAAGGGTGAAAACGGAGTTTCCTTGAGAGCTGCTTGTAAGCCTGACGGTGTGTGACGTTGTTGAGCCAAATGGAGTTGTTCTCCCACAAGAAGCACTTGGCTGATGCTTCTTCAATATGCCCGTACCAACATGCAGTGTTGCCTTGACCTATCATACTCAGAGACGAATATGTGATTCCAGAACCTTTGCATTTGGTGCTAGGTGAAAACGGCTTTGGCGCTGAAGTTGTCTCTGAATGTGGAGTTGGTAGCATGTGAAACCCGCATGTGGAGCATTGGTTTGTGTGCGATACTCAGCAAACTTCATTTCAGTCCAATGCGCTCAATGGGCATTTAGCATAAAGGGTGAAAACGGAGTTTCCTTGAGAGCTGCTTGTAAGCCTGACGGTGTGTGACGTTGTTGAGCCAAATGGAGTTGTTCTCCCACAAGAAGCACTCGGCTGATGCTTCTTCAATATGCCCGTACCAACATGCAGTGTTGCCTTGACCTATCATACTCAGAGACGAATATGTGATTCCAGAACCTTTGCGTTTGGGGCTAGGGGAAAACGGCTTTGGCGCTGAAGTTGTCTCTGAATGTGTAGTTGGTAGCATGTGAAACCCGCATGTGGAGCATTGGTTTGTGTGCGACACTCAGCAAACTTCATTTCAGTCCAATGCGCTCAATGGGCATTTAGCATAAAGGGTGAAAACGGAGTTTCCTTGAGAGCTGCTTGTAAGCCTGACGGTGTGTGACGTTGTTGAGCCAAATGGAGTTGTTCTCCCACAAGAAGCACTTGGCTGATGCTTCTTCAATATGCCCGTACCAACATGCAGTGTTGCCTTGACCTATCATACTCAGAGACGAATATGTGATTCCAGAACCTTTGCATTTGGTGCTAGGTGAAAACGGCTTTGGCGCTGAAGTTGTCTCTGAATGTGGAGTTGGTAGCATGTGAAACCCGCATGTGGAGCATTCGTTTGTGTGCGATACTCAGCAAACTTCATTTCAGTCCAATGCGCTCAATGGGCATTTAGCATAAAGGGTGAAAACGGAGTTTCCTTGAGAGCTGCTTGTAAGCCTGACGGTGTGTGACGTTGTTGAGCCAAATGGAGTTGTTCTCCCACAAGAAGCACTCGGCTGATGCTTCTTCAATATGCCCGTCACCAACATGCAGTGTTGCCTTGACCTATCATACTCAGAGACGAATATGTGATTCCAGAACCTTTGCATTTGGGGCTAGGGGAAAACGGCTTTGGCGCTGAAGTTGTCTCTGAATGTGGAGTTGGTAGCATGTGAAACCCGCATGTGGAGCATTGGTTTGTGTGCGATACTCAGCAAACTTCATTTCAGTCCAATGCGCTCAATGGGCATTTAGCATAAAGGGTGAAAACGGAGTTTCCTTGAGAGCTGCTTGTAAGCCTGACGGTGTGTGACGTTGTTGAGCCAAATGGAGTTGTTCTCCCACAAGAAGCACTCGGCTGATGCTTCTTCAATATGCCCGTACCAACATGCAGTGTTGCCTTGACCTATCATACTCAGAGACGAATATGTGATTCCAGAACCTTTGCGTTTGGGGCTAGGGGAAAACGGCTTTGGCGCTGAAGTTGTCTCTGAATGTGGAGTTGGTAGCATGTGAAACCCGCATGTGGAGCATTGGTTTGTGTGCGACACTCAGCAAACTTCTTTTCAGTCCAATGCGCTCAATGGGCATTTAGCATAAAGGGTGAAAACGGAGTTTCCTTGAGAGCTGCTTGGAAGCCTGACTGTGTGTGACGTTGGTGAGCCAAATGGAGTTGTTCTCCCACAAGAAGCACTCGGCTGATGCTTCTTCAATATGCCCATACCAAAATGCAGTGTTGCCTTGACCTATCATACTCAGAGACGAATATGTGATTCCAGAACCTTTGCGTTTGGGGCTAGGGGAAAACGGATTTGGTGCTGAAGTTGTCTCTGAATGTGGAGTTGGTAGCATGTGAAACCCACATGTGGAGCATTGGTTTGTGTGCGATACTCAGCAACTTCATTTCAGTCCAATGCGCTCAATGGGCATTTAGCATAAAGGGTGAAAACGGAGTTTCCTTGAGAGCTGCTTGGAAGCCTGACGGTGTATGACGTTGGTGAGCCAAATGGAGTTGTTCTCCCACAAGAAGAACTCGGCTGATGCTTCTTCAATATGCCCGTCACCAACATGCAGTGTTGCCTTGACCTATCATACTCAGAGACGAATATGTGATTCCAGAACCTTTGCGTTTGGGGCTAGGCGAAAACGGCTTTGGCGCTGAACTTGTCTCTGAATGTGGAGTTGGTAGCATGTGAAACCCGCATGTGGAGCATTGGTTTGTGTGCGATACTCAGCAAACTTCATTTCAGTCCAATGCGCTCAATGGGCATTTAGCATAAAGGGTGAAAACGGAGTTTCCTTGAGAGCTGCTTGGAAGCCTGACGGTGTGTGACGTTGTTGAGCCAAATGGAGTTGTTCTCCCACAAGAAGCACTCGGCTGATGCTTCTTCAATATGCCCGTACCAACATGCAGTGTTGCCTTGACCTATCATACTCAGAGACGAATATGTGATTCCAGAACCTTTGCGTTTGGGGCTAGGGGAAAACGGCTTTGGCGCTGAAGTTGTCTCTGAATGTGGAGTTGGTAGCATGTGAAACCCGCATGTGGAGCATTGGTTTGTGTGCGACACTCAGCAAACTTCATTTCAGTCCAATGCGCTCAATGGGCATTTAGCATAAAGGGTGAAAACGGAGTTTCCTTGAGAGCTGCTTGTAAGCCTGACGGTGTGTGACGTTGTTGAGCCAAATGGAGTTGTTCTCCCACAAGAAGCACTCGGCTGATGCTTCTTCAATATGCCCGTACCAACATGCAGTGTTGCCTTGACCTATCATACTCAGAGACGAATATGTGATTCCAGAACCTTTGCATTTGGGGCTAGGGGAAAACGGCTTTGGCGCTGAAGTTGTCTCTGAATGTGGAGTTGGTAGCATGTGAAACCCGCATGTGGAGCATTCGTTTGTGTGCGATACTCAGCAAACTTCATTTCAGTCCAATGCGCTCAATGGGCATTTAGCATAAAGGGTGAAAACGGAGTTTCCTTGAGAGCTGCTTGGAAGCCTGACGGTGTGTGACGTTGGTGAGCCAAATGGAGTTGTTCTCGCACAAGAAGCACTCGGCTGATGCTTCTTCAATATGCCCATACCAACATGCAGTGTTGCCTTGACCTATCATACTCAGAGACGAATATGTGATTCCAGAACCTTTGCATTTGGGGCTAGGGGAAAACGGCTTTGGCGCTGAAGTTGTCTCTGAATGTGGAGTTGGTAGCATGTGAAACCCGCATGTGGAGCATTGGTTTGTGTGCGATACTCAGCAAACTTCATTTCAGTCCAATGCGCTCAATGGGCATTTAGCATAAAGGGTGAAAACGGAGTTTCCTTGAGAGCTGCTTGTAAGCCTGACGGTGTGTGACGTTGTTGAGCCAAATGGAGTTGTTCTCCCACAAGAAGCACTCAGCTGATGCTTCTTCAATATGCCCGTACCAACATGCAGTGTTGCCTTGACCTATCATACTCAGAGACGAATATGTGATTCCAGAACCTTTGCATTTGGGGCTAGGGGAAACCGGCTTTGGCGCTGAAGTTGTCTCTGAATGTGGAGTTGGTAGCATGTGAAACCCGCATGTGGAGCATTGGTTTGTGTGCGATACTCAGCAAACTTCATTTCAGTCCAATGCGCTCAATGGGCATTTAGCATAAAGGGTGAAAACGGAGTTTCCTTGAGAGCTGCTTGTAAGCCTGACGGTGTGTAACGTTAGTAAGCCAAATGGAGTTGTTCTCGCACAAGAAGCACTCGGCTGATGCTTCTTCAATATGCCCGTCACCAACATGCAGTGTTGCCTTGACCTATCATACTCAGAGACAAATATGTGATTCCACAACCTTTGCATTTGGGGCTAGGCGAAAACGGCTTTGGCGCTGAAGTTGTCTCTGAATGTGGAGTTGGTAGCATGTGAAACCCGCATGTGGAGCATTGGTTTGTGTGCGATACTCAGCAAACTTCATTTCAGTCCAATGCGCTCAATGGGCATTTAGCATAAAGGGTGAAAACGGAGTTTCCTTGAGAGCTGCTTGTAAACCTGACGGTGTGTGACGTTGTTGAGCCAAATGGAGTTGTTCTCCCACAAGAAGCACTCGGCTGATGCTTCTTCAATATGCCTGTACCAACATGCAGTGTTGCCTTGACCTATCATACTCAGAGACGAATATGTGATTCCAGAACCTTTGCGTTTGGGGCTAGGGGAAAACGGCTTTGGCGCTGAAGTTGTCTCTGAATGTGGAGTTGGTAGCATGTGAAACCCGCATGTGGAGCATTGGTTTGTGTGCGATACTCAGCAAACTTCATTTCAGTCCAATGCGCTCAATGGGCATTTAGCATAAAGGGTGAAAACGGAGTTTCCTTGAGAGCTGCTTGTAAGCCTGACGGTGTGTGACGTTGGTGAGCCAAATGGAGTTGTTCTCCCACAAGAAGCACTCGGCTGATGCTTCTTCAATATGCCCTTCACCAACATGCAGTGTTGCCTTGACCTATCATACTCAGAGACGAATATGTGATTCCAGAACCTTTGCATTTGGGGCTAGGGGAAAACGGCTTTGGCGCTGAAGTTGTCTCTGAATGTGGAGTTGGTAGCATGTGAAACCCGCATGTGGAGCATTGGTTTGTGTGCGATACTCAGCAAACTTCATTTCAGTCCAATGCGCTCAATGGGCATTTAGCATAAAGGGTGAAAACGGAGTTTCCTTGAGAGCTGCTTGTAAGCCTGACTGTGTGTGACGTTGGTGAGCCAAATGGAGTTGTTCTCCCACAAGAAGCACTCGGCTGATGCTTCTTCAATATGCCCGTCACCAACATGCAGTGTTGCCTTGACCTATCATACTCAGAGACGAATATGTGATTCCAGAACCTTTGCGTTTGGGGCTAGGGGAAAACGGCTTTGGCGCTGAAGTTGTCTCTGAATATGGAGTTGGTAGCATGTGAAACCCGCATGTGGAGCATTGGTTTGTGTGCGATACTCAGCAAACTTCCTTTCAGTCCAATGCGCTCAATGGGCATTTAGCATAAAGGGTGAAAACGGAGTTTCCTTGAGAGCTGCTTGGAAGCCTGACGGTGTGTAACGTTAGTAAGCCAAATGGAGTTGTTCTCCCACAAGAAGCACTCGGCTGATGCTTCTTCAATATGCCTGTACCAACATGCAGTGTTGCCTTGACCTATCATACTCAGAGACGAATATGTGATTCCAGAACCTTTGCGTTTGGGGCTTGGGGAAAACGGCTTTGGCGCTGAAGTTGTCTCTGAATGTGGAGTTGGTAGCATGTGAAACCCGCATGTGGAGCATTGGTTTGTGTGCGATACTCAGCAAACTTCATTTCAGTCCAATGCGCTCAATGGGCATTTAGCATAAAGGGTGAAAACGGAGTTTCCTTGAGAGCTGCTTGTAAGCCTGACGGTGTGTGACGTTGTTGAGCCAAATGGAGTTGTTCTCCCACAAGAAGCACTCGGCTGATGCTTCTTCAATATGCCCGTACCAACATGCAGTGTTGCCTTCACCTATCATACTCAGAGACGAATATGTGATTCCAGATCCTTTGCATTTGGGGCTAGGGGAAAACGGCTTTGGCGCTGAAGTTGTCTCTGAATGTGGAGTTGGTAGCATGTGAAACCCGCATGTGGAGCATTGCTTTGTGTGCGACACTCAGCAAACTTCATTTCAGTCCAATGCACTCAATGGGCATTTAGCATAAAGGGTGAAAACGGAGTTTCCTTGAGAGCTGCTTGTAAGCCTGACGGTGTGTGACGTTGGTGAGCCAAATGGAGTTGTTCTCCCACAAGAAGCACTCGGCTGATGCTTCTTCAATATGCCCGTACCAACATGCAGTGTTGCCTTGACCTATCATACTCAGAGACGAATATGTGATTCCAGAACCTTTGCATTTGGGGCTAGGGGAAAACGGCTTTGGCGCTGAAGTTGTCTCTGAATGTGGAGTTGGTAGCATGTGAAACCCGCATGTGGAGCATTGGTTTGTGTGCGATACTCAGCAAACTTCATTTCAGTCCAATGCGCTCAATGGGCATTTAGCATAAAGGGTGAAAACGGAGTTTCCTTGAGAGCTGCTTGTAAGCCTGACGGTGTGTGACGTTGGTGAGCCAAATGGAGTTGTTCTCCCACAAGAAGCACTCGGCTGATGCTTCTTCAATATGCCCGTCACCAACATGCAGTGTTGCCTTGACCTATCATACTCAGAGACGAATATGTGATTCCAGAACCTTTGCATTTGGGGCTAGGGGAAAACGGCTTTGGCGCTGAAGTTGTCTCTGAATGTGGACTTGGTAGCATGTGAAACCCGCATGTGGAGCATTGGTTTGTGTGCGATACTCAGCAAACTTCATTTCAGTCCAATGCGCTCAATGGGCATTTAGCATAAAGGGTGAAAACGGAGTTTCCTTGAGAGCTGCTTGTAAGCCTGACGGTGTGTGACGTTGTTGAGCCAAATGGAGTTGTTCTCCCACAAGAAGCACTCGGCTGATGCTTCTTCAATATGCCCGTACCAACATGCAGTGTTGCCTTGACCTATCATACTCAGAGACGAATATGTGATTCCAGAACCTTTGCGTTTGGGGCTAGGGGAAAACGGATTTGGCGCTGAAGTTGTCTCTGAATGTGGAGTTGGTAGCATGTGAAACCCACATGTGGAGCATTGGTTTGTGTGCGATACTCAGCAAACTTCATTTCAGTCCAATGCGCTCAATGGGCATTTAGCATAAAGGGTGAAAACGGAGTTTCCTTGAGAGCTGCTTGTAAGCCTGACGGTGTGTGACGTTGGTGAGCCAAATGGAGTTGTTCTCCCACAAGAAGCACTCGGCTGATGCTTCTTCAATATGCCCGTCACCAACATGCAGTGTTGCCTTGACCTATCATACTCAGAGACGAATATGTGATTCCAGAACCTTTGCATTTGGGGCTAGGGGAAAACGGCTTTGGCGCTGAAGTTGTCTCTGAATGTGGAGTTGGTAGCATGTGAAACCCGCATGTGGAGCATTGGTTTGTGTGCGATACTCAGCAAACTTCATTTCAGTCCAATGCGCTCAATGGGCATTTAGCATAAAGGGTGAAAACGGAGTTTCCTTGAGAGCTGCTTGTAAGCCTGACGGTGTGTGACGTTGTTGAGCCAAATGGAGTTGTTCTCCCACAAGAAGCACTCGGCTGATGCTTCTTCAATATGCCCGTCACCAACATGCAGTGTTGCCTTGACCTATCATACTCAGAGACGAATATGTGATTCCAGATCCTTTGCATTTGGGGCTAGGGGAAAACGACTTTGGCGCTGAAGTTGTCTCTGAATGTGGAGTTGGTAGCATGTGAAACCCGCATGTGGAGCATTGGTTTGTGTGCGATACTCAGCAAACTTCATTTCAGTCCAATGCGCTCAATGGGCATTTAGCATAAAGGGTGAAAACGGAGTTTCCTTGAGAGCTGCTTGTAAGCCTGACGGTGTGTGACGTTGTTGAGCCAAATGGAGTTGTTCTCCCACAAGAAGCACTCGGCTGATGCTTCTTCAATATGCCCGTACCAACATGCAGTGTTGCCTTGACCTATCATACTCAGAGACGAATATGTGATTCCAGAACCTTTGCGTTTGGGGCTAGGGGAAAACGGCTTTGGCGCTGAAGTTGTCTCTGAATGTGGAGTTGGTAGCATGTGAAACCCGCATGTGGAGCATTGGTTTGTGTGCGATACTCAGCAAACTTCATTTCAGTCCAATGCGCTCAATGGGCATTTAGCATAAAGGGTGAAAACGGAGTTTCCTTGAGAGCTGCTTGTAAGCCTGACGGTGTGTGACGTTGGTGAGCCAAATGGAGTTGTTCTCCCACAAGAAGCACTCGGCTGATGCTTCTTCAATATGCCCGTCACCAACATGCAGTGTTGCCTTGACCTATCATACTCAGAGACGAATATGTGATTCCAGAACCTTTGCATTTGGGGCTAGGGGAAAACGGCTTTGGCGCTGAAGTTGTCTCTGAATGTGGAGTTGGTAGCATGTGAAACCCGCATGTGGAGCATTGGTTTGTGTGCGATACTCAGCAAACTTCATTTCAGTCCAATGCGCTCAATGGGCATTTAGCATAAAGGGTGAAAACGGAGTTTCCTTGAGAGCTGCTTGTAAGCCTGACGGTGTGTGACGTTGTTGAGCCAAATGGAGTTGTTCTCCCACAAGAAGCACTCGGCTGATGCTTCTTCAATATGCCCGTCACCAACATGCAGTGTTGCCTTGACCTATCATACTCAGAGACGAATATGTGATTCCAGATCCTTTGCATTTGGGGCTAGGGGAAAACGACTTTGGCGCTGAAGTTGTCTCTGAATGTGGAGTTGGTAGCATGTGAAACCCGCATGTGGAGCATTGGTTTGTGTGCGATACTCAGCAAACTTCATTTCAGTCCAATGCGCTCAATGGGCATTTAGCATAAAGGGTGAAAACGGAGTTTCCTTGAGAGCTGCTTGTAAGCCTGACGGTGTGTGACGTTGTTGAGCCAAATGGAGTTGTTCTCCCACAAGAAGCACTCGGCTGATGCTTCTTCAATATGCCCGTACCAACATGCAGTGTTGCCTTGACCTATCATACTCAGAGACGAATATGTGATTCCAGAACCTTTGCGTTTGGGGCTTGGGGAAAACGGCTTTGGCGCTGAAGTTGTCTCTGAATGTGGAGTTGGTAGCATGTGAAACCCGCATGTGGAGCATTGGTTTGTGTGCGACACTCAGCAAACTTCATTTCAGTCCAATGCGCTCAATGGGCATTTAGCATAAAGGGTGAAAACGGAGTTTCCTTGAGAGCTGCTTGTAAGCCTGACTGTGTGTGACGTTGGTGAGCCAAATGGAGTTGTTCTCCCACAAGAAGCACTCGGCTGATGCTTCTTCAATATGCCCGTACCAACATGCAGTGTTGCCTTGACCTATCATACTCAGAGACGAATATGTGATTCCAGAACCTTTGCGTTTGGGGCTAGGGGAAAACGGATTTGGCGCTGAAGTTGTCTCTGAATGTGGAGTTGGTAGGATGTGAAACCCACATGTGGAGCATTGGTTTGTGTGCGATACTCAGCAAACTTCATTTCAGTCCAATGCGCTCAATGGGCATTTAGCATAAAGGGTGAAAACGGAGTTTCCTTGAGAGCTGCTTGTAAGCCTGACGGTGTGTGACGTTGTTGAGCCAAATGGAGTTGTTCTCCCACAAGAAGCACTCGGCTGATGCTTCTTCAATATGCCCGTCACCAACATGCAGTGTTGCCTTGACCTATCATACTCAGAGACGAATATGTGATTCCAGAACCTTTGCATTTGGGGCTAGGGGAAAACGGCTTTGGCGCTGAAGTTGTCTCTGAATGTGGAGTTGGTAGCATGTGAAACCCGCATGTGGAGCATTGGTTTGTGTGCGATACTCAGCAAACTTCATTTCAGTCCAATGCGCTCAATGGGCATTTAGCATAAAGGGTGAAAACGGAGTTTCCTTGAGAGCTGCTTGGAAGCCTGACGGTGTGTGACGTTGGTGAGCCAAATGGAGTTGTTCTCCCACAAGAAGCACTCGGCTGATGCTTCTTCAATATGCCCGTCACCAACATGCAGTGTTGCCTTGACCTATCATACTCAGAGACGAATATGTGATTCCAGAACCTTTGCATTTGGGGCTAGGCGAAAACGGCTTTGGCGCTGAAGTTGTCTCTGAATGTGGAGTTGGTAGCATGTGAAACCCGCATGTGGAGCATTGGTTTGTGTGCGATACTCAGCAAACTTCATTTCAGTCCAATGCGCTCAATGGGCATTTAGCATAAAGGGTGAAAACGGAGTTTCCTTGAGAGCTGCTTGTAAGCCTGACGCTGTGTAACGTTAGTAAGCCAAATGGAGTTGTTCTCCCACAACAAGCACTCGGCTGATGCTTCTTCAATATGCCCGTCACCAACATGCAGTGTTGCCTTGACCTATCATACTCAGAGACAAATATTTGATTCCAGAACCTTTGCATTTGGGGCTAGGGGAAAACGGCTTTGGCGCTGAAGTTGTCTCTGAATGTGGAGTTGGTAGCATGTGAAACCCGCATGTGGAGCATTGGTTTGTGTGCGATACTCAGCAAACTTCATTTCAGTCCAATGCGCTCAATGGGCATTTAGCATAAAGGGTGAAAACGGAGTTTCCTTGAGAGCTGCTTGGAAGCCTGACGGTGTGTGACGTTGGTGAGCCAAATGGAGTTGTTCTCCCACAAGAAGCACTCGGCTGATGCTTCTTCAATATGCCCGTCACCAACATGCAGTGTTGCCTTGACCTATCATACTCAGAGACGAATATGTGATTCCAGAACCTTTGCATTTGGGGCTAGGGGAAAATGGCTTTGGCCTTGAAGTTGTCTCTGAATGTGGAGTTGGTAGCATGTGAAACCCGCATGTGGAGCATTGGTTTGTGTGCGATACTCAGCAAACTTCATTTCAGTCCAATGCGCTCAATGGGCATTTAGCATAAAGGGTGAAAACGGAGTTTCCTTGAGAGCTGCTTGTAAGCCTGACAGTGTGTGACGTTGGTGAGCCAAATGGAGTTGTTCTCCCACAAGAAGCACTCGGCTGATGCTTCTTCAATATGCCCGTCACCAACATGCAGTGTTGCCTTGACCTATCATACTCAGAGACGAATATGTGATTCCAGAACCTTTGCATTTGGGGCTAGGGGAAAACGGCTTTGGCGCTGAAGTTGTCTCTGAATGTGGAGTTGGTAGCATGTGAAACCCGCATGTGGAGCATTGGTTTGTGTGCGATACTCAGCAAACTTCATTTCAGTCCAATGCGCTCAATGGGCATTTAGCATAAAGGGTGAAAACGGAGTTTCCTTGAGAGCTGCTTGTAAGCCTGACGCTGTGTAACGTTAGTAAGCCAAATGGAGTTGTTCTCCCACAACAAGCACTCGGCTGATGCTTCTTCAATATGCCCGTCACCAACATGCAGTGTTGCCTTGACCTATCATACTCAGAGACAAATATTTGATTCCAGAACCTTTGCATTTGGGGCTAGGCGAAAACGGCTTTGGCGCTGAAGTTGTCTCTGAATGTGGAGTTGGTAGCATGTGAAACCCGCATGTGGAGCATTGGTTTGTGTGCGATACTCAGCAAACTTCATTTCAGTCCAATGCGCTCAATGGGCATTTAGCATAAAGGGTGAAAACGGAGTTTCCTTGAGAGCTGCTTGTAAGCCTGACGGTGTGTGACGTTGTTGAGCCAAATGGAGTTGTTCTCCCACAAGAAGCACTCGGCTGATGCTTCTTCAATATGCCCGTCACCAACATGCAGTGTTGCCTTGACCTATCATACTCAGAGACGAATATGTGATTCCAGAACCTTTGCATTTGGGGCTAGGGGAAAACGGCTTTGGCGCTGAAGTTGTCTCTGAATGTGGAGTTGGTAGCATGTGAAACCCGCATGTGGAGCATTGGTTTGTGTGCGATACTCAGCAAACTTCATTTCAGTCCAATGCGCTCAATGGGCATTTAGCATAAAGGGTGAAAACGGAGTTTCCTTGAGAGCTGCTTGTAAGCCTGACAGTGTGTGACGTTGGTGAGCCAAATGGAGTTGTTCTCCCACAAGAAGCACTCGGCTGATGCTTCTTCAATATGCCCGTCACCAACATGCAGTGTTGCCTTGACCTATCATACTCAGAGATGAATATGTGATTCCAGAACCTTTGCATTTGGGGCTAGGTGAAAACGGCTTTGGCGCTGAAGTTGTCTCTGAATGTGGAGTTGGTAGCATGTGAAACCCGCATGTGGAGCATTGGTTTGTGTGCGATACTCAGCAAACTTCATTTCAGTCCAATGCGCTCAATGGGCATTTAGCATAAAGGGTGAAAACGGAGTTTCCTTGAGAGCTGCTTGGACGCCTGACGGTGTGTGACGTTGTTGAGCCAAATGGAGTTGTTCTCCCACAAGAAGCACTCGGCTGATGCTTCTTCAATATGCCTGTAATAACATGCAGTGTTGCCTTGACCTATCATACTCAGAGACGAATATGTGATTCCAGAACCTTTGCATTTGGGGCTAGGCGAAAACGGCTTTGGCGCTGAAGTTGTCTCTGAATGTGGAGTTGGTAGCATGTGAAACCCGCATGTGGAGCATTGGTTTGTGTGCGATACTCAGCAAACTTCATTTCAGTCCAATGCGCTCAATGGGCATTTAGCATAAAGGGTGAAAACGGAGTTTCCTTGAGAGCTGCTTGTAAGCCTGACGCTGTGTAACGTTAGTAAGCCAAATGGAGTTGTTCTCCCACAACAAGCACTCGGCTGATGCTTCTTCAATATGCCCGTCACCAACATGCAGTGTTGCCTTGACCTATCATACTCAGAGACAAATATTTGATTCCAGAACCTTTGCATTTGGGGCTAGGGGAAAACGGCTTTGGCGCTGAAGTTGTCTCTGAATGTGGAGTTGGTAGCATGTGAAACCCGCATGTGGAGCATTGGTTTGTGTGCGATACTCAGCAAACTTCATTTCAGTCCAATGCGCTCAATGGGCATTTAGCATAAAGGGTGAAAACGGAGTTTCCTTGAGAGCTGCTTGTAAGCCTGACGGTGTGTGACGTTGTTGAGCCAAATGGAGTTGTTCTCCCACAAGAAGCACTCGGCTGATGCTTCTTCAATATGCCCGTCACCAACATGCAGTGTTGCCTTGACCTATCATACTCAGAGACGAATATGTGATTCCAGAACCTTTGCATTTGGGGCTAGGGGAAAATGGCTTTGGCCTTGAAGTTGTCTCTGAATGTGGAGTTGGTAGCATGTGAAACCCGCATGTGGAGCATTGGTTTGTGTGCGATACTCAGCAAACTTCATTTCAGTCCAATGCGCTCAATGGGCATTTAGCATAAAGGGTGAAAACGGAGTTTCCTTGAGAGCTGCTTGTAAGCCTGACAGTGTGTGACGTTGGTGAGCCAAATGGAGTTGTTCTCCCACAAGAAGCACTCGGCTGATGCTTCTTCAATATGCCCGTCACCAACATGCAGTGTTGCCTTGACCTATCATACTCAGAGACGAATATGTGATTCCAGAACCTTTGCATTTGGGGCTAGGGGAAAACGGCTTTGGCGCTGAAGTTGTCTCTGAATGTGGAGTTGGTAGCATGTGAAACCCGCATGTGGAGCATTGGTTTGTGTGCGATACTCAGCAAACTTCATTTCAGTCCAATGCGCTCAATGGGCATTTAGCATAAAGGGTGAAAACGGAGTTTCCTTGAGAGCTGCTTGTAAGCCTGACGCTGTGTAACGTTAGTAAGCCAAATGGAGTTGTTCTCCCACAACAAGCACTCGGCTGATGCTTCTTCAATATGCCCGTCACCAACATGCAGTGTTGCCTTGACCTATCATACTCAGAGACAAATATGTGATTCCAGAACCTTTGCATTTGGGGCTAGGCGAAAACGGCTTTGGCGCTGAAGTTGTCTCTGAATGTGGACTTGGTAGCATGTGAAACCCGCATGTGGAGCATTGGTTTGTGTGCGATACTCAGCAAACTTCATTTCAGTCCAATGCGCTCAATGGGCATTTAGCATAAAGGGTGAAAACGGAGTTTCCTTGAGAGCTGCTTGGAAGCCTGACGGTGTGTGACGTTGTTGAGCCAAATGGAGTTGTTCTCCCACAAGAAGCACTCGGCTGATGCTTCTTCAATATGCCCGTCACCAACATGCAGTGTTGCCTTGACCTATCATACTCAGAGACGAATATGTGATTCCAGAACCTTTGCATTTGGGGCTAGGGGAAAACGGCTTTGGCGCTGAAGTTGTCTCTGAATGTGGAGTTGGTAGCATGTGAAACCCGCATGTGGAGCATTGGTTTGTGTGCGATACTCAGCAAACTTCATTTCAGTCCAATGCTCTCAATGGGCATTTAGCATAAAGGGTGAAAACGGAGTTTCCTTGAGAGCTGCTTGTAAGCCTGACAGTGTGTGACGTTGGTGAGCCAAATGGAGTTGTTCTCCCACAAGAAGCACTCGGCTGATGCTTCTTCAATATGCCCGTCACCAACATGCAGTGTTGCCTTGACCTATCATACTCAGAGATGAATATGTGATTCCAGAACCTTTGCATTTGGGGCTAGGTGAAAACGGCTTTGGCGCTGAAGTTGTCTCTGAATGTGGAGTTGGTAGCATGTGAAACCCGCATGTGGAGCATTGGTTTGTGTGCGATACTCAGCAAACTTCATTTCAGTCCAATGCGCTCAAGGGGCATTTAGCATAAAGGGTGAAAACGGAGTTTCCTTGAGAGCTGCTTGTAAGCCTGACGGTGTGTGACGTTGTTGAGCCAAATGGAGTTGTTCTCCCACAAGAAGCACTCGGCTGATGCTTCTTCAATATGCCTGTAATAACATGCAGTGTTGCCTTGACCTATCATACTCAGAGACGAATATGTGATTCCAGAACCTTTGCATTTGGGGCTAGGGGAAAACGGCTTTGGCGCTGAAGTTGTCTCTGAATGTGGAGTTGGTAGCATGTGAAACCCGCATGTGGAGCATTGGTTTGTGTGCGATACTCAGCAAACTTCATTTCAGTCCAATGCGCTCAATGGGCATTTAGCATAAAGGGTGAAAACGGAGTTTCCTTGAGAGCTGCTTGGAAGCCTGACGGTGTGTGACGTTGGTGAGCCAAATGGAGTTGTTCTCCCACAAGAAGCACTCGGCTGATGCTTCTTCAATATGCCCGTCACCAACATGCAGTGTTGCCTTGACCTATCATACTCAGAGATGAATATGTGATTCCAGAACCTTTGCATTTGGGGCTAGGGGAAAACGGCTTTGGCGCTGAAGTTGTCTCTGAATGTGGAGTTGGTAGCATGTGAAACCCGCATGTGGAGCATTGGTTTGTGTGCGATACTCAGCAAACTTCATTTCAGTCCAATGCGCTCAATGGACATTTAGCATAAAGGGTGAAAACGGAGTTTCCTTGAGAGCTGCTTGGACGCCTGACTGTGTGTGATGTTGGTGAGCCAAATGGAGTTGTTCTCCCACAAGAAGCACTCGGCTGATGCTTCTTCAATATGCCTGTAATAACATGCAGTGTTGCCTTGACCTATCATACTCAGAGACGAATATGTGATTCCAGAACCTTTGCATTTGGGGCTAGGGGAAAACGGCTTTGGCACTGAAGTTGTCTCTGAATGTGGAGTTGGTAGCATGTGAAACCCGCATGTGGAGCATTGGTTTGTGTGCGATACTCAGCAAACTTCATTTCAGTCCAATGCGCTCAATGGGCATTTAGCATAAAGGGTGAAAACGGAGTTTCCTTGAGAGCTGCTTGGAAGCCTGACGGTGTGTGACGTTGGTGAGCCAAATGGAGTTGTTCTCCCACAAGAAGCACTCGGCTGATGCTTCTTCAATATGCCCGTACCAACATGCAGTGTTGCCTTGACCTATCATACTCAGAGACGAATAAGTGATTCCAGAACCTTTGCGTTTGGGGCTAGGCGAAAACGGCTTTGGCGCTGAAGTTGTCTCTGAATGTGGAGTTGGTAGCATGTGAAACCCGCATGTGGAGCATTGGTTTGTGTGCGATACTCAGCAAACTTCATTTCAGTCCAATGCGCTCAATGGGCATTTAGCATAAAGGGTGAAAACGGAGTTTCCTTGAGAGCTGCTTGGACGCCTGACGGTGTGTGACGTTGAGCCAAATGGAGTTGTTCTCCCACAAGAAGCACTCGGCTGATGCTTCTTCAATATGCCTGTAATAACATGCAGTGTTGCCTTGACCTATCATACTCAGAGACGAATATGTGATTCCACAACCTTTGCATTTGGGGCTAGGGCAAAACGGCTTTGGCGCTGAAGTTGTCTCTGAATGTGGAGTTGGTAGCATGTGAAACCCGCATGTGGAGCATTGGTTTGTGTGCGATACTCAGCAAACTTCATTTCAGTCCAATGCGCTCAATGGGCATTTAGCATAAAGGGTGAAAACGGAGTTTCCTTGAGAGCTGCTTGTAAGCCTGACGGTGTGTGACGTTGGTGAGCCAAATGGAGTTGTTCTCCCACAAGAAGCACTCGGCTGATGCTTCTTCAATATGCCCGTACCAACATGCAGTGTTGCCTTGACCTATCATACTCAGAGATGAATATGTGATTCCAGAACCTTTGCATTTGGGGCTAGGGGAAAACGGCTTTGGCGCTGAAGTTGTCTCTGAATGTGGAGTTGGTAGCATGTGAAACCCGCATGTGGAGCATTGGTTTGTGTGCGATACTCAGCAAACTTCATTTCAGTCCAATGCGCTCAATGGGCATTTAGCATAAAGGGTGAAAACGGAGTTTCCTTGAGAGCTGCTTGTAAGCCTGACGGTGTGTGATGTTGGTGAGCCAAATGGAGTTGTTCTCCCACAAGAAGCACTCGGCTGATGCTTCTTCAATATGCCTGTAATAACATGCAGTGTTGCCTTGACCTATCATACTCAGAGACGAATATGTGATTCCAGAACCTTTGCATTTGGGGCTAGGGGAAAACGGCTTTGGCGCTGAACTTGTCTCTGAATGTGGAGTTGGTAGCATGTGAAACCCGCATGTGGAGCATTGGTTTGTGTGCGATACTCAGCAAACTTCATTTCAGTCCAATGCGCTCAATGGGCATTTAGCATAAAGGGTGAAAACGGAGTTTCCTTGAGAGCTGCTTGGAAGCCTGACGGTGTGTGACGTTGGTGAGCCAAATGGAGTTGTTCTCCCACAAGAAGCACTCGGCTGATGCTTCTTCAATATGCCCGTCACCAACATGCAGTGTTGCCTTGACCTATCATACTCAGAGACGAATATGTGATTCCAGAACCTTTGCATTTGGGGCTAGGGGAAAACGGCTTTGGCGCTGAAGTTGTCTCTGAATGTGGAGTTGGTAGCATGTGAAACCCGCATGTGGAGCATTGGTTTGTGTGCGATACTCAGCAAACTTCATTTCAGTCCAATGCGCTCAATGGGCATTTAGCATAAAGGGTGAAAACGGAGTTTCCTTGAGAGCTGCTTGTAAGCCTGACGGTGTGTGACGTTGGTGAGCCAAATGGAGTTGTTCTCCCACAAGAAGCACTCGGCTGATGCTTCTTCAATATGCCCGTCACCAACATGCAGTGTTGCCTTGACCTATCATACTCAGAGACAAATATTTGATTCCACAAACTTTGCATTTGGGGCTAGGCGAAAACGGCTTTGGCGCTGAAGTTGTCTCTGAATGTGGAGTTGGTAGCATGTGAAACCCGCATGTGGAGCATTGCTTTGTGTGCGATACTCAGCAAACTTCATTTCAGTCCAATGCGCTCAATGGGCATTTAGCATAAAGGGTGAAAACGGAGTTTCCTTGAGAGCTGCTTGGAAGCCTGACGGTGTGTGACGTTGGTGAGCCAAATGGAGTTGTTCTCCCACAAGAAGCACTCGGCTGATGCTTCTTCAATATGCCCGTCACCAACATGCAGTGTTGCCTTGACCTATCATACTCAGAGAAGAATATGTGATTCCAGAACCTTTGCATTTGGGGCTAGGGGAAAACGGCTTTGGCGCTGAAGTTGTCTCTGAATGTGGAGTTGGTAGCATGTGAAACCCGCATGTGGAGCATTGGTTTGTGTGCGATACTCAGCAAACTTCATTTCAGTCCAATGCGCTCAATGGGCATTTAGCATAAAGGGTGAAAACGGAGTTTCCTTGAGAGCTGCTTGGAAGCCTGACGGTGTGTGACGTTGGTGAGCCAAATGGAGTTGTTCTCCCACAAGAAGCACTCGGCTGATGCTTCTTCAATATGCCCGTCACCAACATGCAGTGTTGCCTTGACCTATCATACTCAGAGACGAATATGTGATTCCAGAACCTTTGCGTTTGGGGCTAGGCGAAAACGGCTTTGGCGCTGAAGTTGTCTCTGAATGTGGAGTTGGTAGCATGTGAAACCCGCATGTGGAGCATTGGTTTGTGTGCGATACTCAGCAAACTTCATTTCAGTCCAATGCGCTCAATGGGCATTTAGCATAAAGGGTGAAAACGGAGTTTCCTTGAGAGCTGCTTGGAAGCCTGACGGTGTGTGACGTTGTTGAGCCAAATGGAGTTGTTCTCCCACAAGAAGCACTCGGCTGATGCTTCTTCAATATGCCTGTAATAACATGCAGTGTTGCCTTGACCTATCATACTCAGAGACGAATATGTGATTCCAGAACCTTTGCGTTTGGGGCTAGGGGAAAACGGCTTTGGCGCTGAAGTTGTCTCTGAATGTGGAGTTGGTAGCATGTGAAACCCGCATGTGGAGCATTGGTTTGTGTGCGATACTCAGCAAACTTCATTTCAGTCCAATGCGCTCAATGGGCATTTAGCATAAAGGGTGAAAACGGAGTTTCCTTGAGAGCTGCTTGGAAGCCTGACGGTGTGTGACGTTGGTGAGCCAAATGGAGTTGTTCTCCCACAAGAAGCACTCGGCTGATGCTTCTTCAATATGCCCGTCACCAACATGCAGTGTTGCCTTGACCTATCATACTCAGAGACGAATATGTGATTCCAGAACCTTTGCATTTGGGGCTAGGGGAAAACGGCTTTGGCGCTGAAGTTGTCTCTGAATGTGGAGTTGGTAGCATGTGAAACCCGCATGTGGAGCATTGGTTTGTGTGCGATACTCAGCAAACTTCATTTCAGTCCAATGCGCTCAATGGGCATTTGGCATAAAGGGTGAAAACGGAGTTTCCTTGAGAGCTGCTTGTAAGCCTGACGGTGTGTGACGTTGGTGAGCCAAATGGAGTTGTTCTCCCACAAGAAGCACTCGGCTGATGCTTCTTCAATATGCCCGTACCAACATGCAGTGTTGCCTTGACCTATCCTACTCAGAGACGAATATGTGATTCCAGAACCTTTGCGTTTGGGGCTAGGCGAAAACGGCTTTGGCGCTGAAGTTGTCTCTGAATGTGGAGTTGGTAGCATGTGAAACCCGCATGTGGAGCATTGGTTTGTGTGCGATACTCAGCAAACTTCATTTCAGTCCAATGCGCTCAATGGGCATTTAGCATAAAGGGTGAAAACGGAGTTTCCTTGAGAGCTGCTTGTAAGCCTGACGGTGTGTGACGTTGGTGAGCCAAATGGAGTTGTTCTCCCACAAGAAGCACTCGGCTGATGCTTCTTCAATATGCCCGTACCAACATGCAGTGTTGCCTTGACCTATCATACTCAGAGACGAATATGTGATTCCACAACCTTTGCATTTGGGGCTAGGGGAAAACGGCTTTGGCGCTGAAGTTGTCTCTGAATGTGGAGTTGGTAGCATGTGAAACCCGCATGTGGAGCATTGGTTTGTGTGCGATACTCAGCAAACTTCATTTCAGTCCAATGCGCTCAATGGGCATTTAGCATAAAGGGTGAAAACGGAGTTTCCTTGAGAGTTGCTTGTAAGCCTGACGGTGTGTGACGTTGGTGAGCCAAATGGAGTTGTTCTCCCACAAGAAGCACTCGGCTGATGCTTCTTCAATATGCCCGTCACCAACATGCAGTGTTGCCTTGACCTATCATACTCAGAGACGAATATGTGATTCCAGAACCTTTGCATTTGGGGCTAGGGGAAAACGGCTTTGGCGCTGAAGTTGTCTCTGAATGTGGAGTTGGTAGCATGTGAAACCCGCATGTGGAGCATTGGTTTGTGTGCGATACTCAGCAAACTTCATTTCAGTCCAATGCGCTCAATGGGCATTTAGCATAAAGGGTGAAAACGGAGTTTCCTTGAGAGCTGCTTGTAAGCCTGACGCTGTGTAACGTTAGTAAGCCAAATGGAGTTGTTCTCCCACAACAAGCACTCGGCTGATGCTTCTTCAATATGCCCGTCACCAACATGCAGTGTTGCCTTGACCTATCATACTCAGAGACAAATATTTGATTCCACAACCTTTGCATTTGGGGCTAGGCGAAAACGGCTTTGGCGCTGAAGTTGTCTCTGAATGTGGAGTTGGTAGCATGTGAAACCCGCATGTGGAGCATTGGTTTGTGTGCGATACTCAGCAAACTTCATTTCAGTCCAATGCGCTCAATGGGCATTTAGCATAAAGGGTGAAAACGGAGTTTCCTTGAGAGCTGCTTGGAAGCCTGACGGTGTGTGACGTTGGTGAGCCAAATGGAGTTGTTCTCCCACAAGAAGCACTCGGCTGATGCTTCTTCAATATGCCTGTAATAACATGCAGTGTTGCCTTGACCTATCATACTCAGAGACGAATATGTGATTCCAGAACCTTTGCATTTGGGGCTAGGGGAAAACGGCTTTGGCGCTGAAGTTGTCTCTGAATGTGGAGTTGGTAGCATGTGAAACCCGCATGTGGAGCATTGGTTTGTGTGCGACACTCAGCAAACTTCATTTCAGTCCAATGCGCTCAATGGGCATTTAACATAAAGGGTGGAAACGGAGTTTCCTTGAGAGCTGCTTGTAAGCCTGACGGTGTGTGACGTTGTTGAGCCAAATGGAGTTGTTCTCCCACAAGAAGCACTCGGCTGATGCTTCTTCAATATGCCCGTACCAACATGCAGTGTTGCCTTGACCTATCATACTCAGAGACGAATATGTGATTCCAGAACCTTTGCATTTGGGGCTAGGGGAAAACGGCTTTGGCGCTGAAGTTGTCTCTGAATGTGGAGTTGGTAGCATGTGAAACCCGCATGTGGAGCATTGGTTTGTGTGCGATACTCAGCAAACTTCATTTCAGTCCAATGCGCTCAATGGGCATTTAGCATAAAGGGTGAAAACGGAGTTTCCTTGAGAGCTGCTTGGAAGCCTGACGGTGTGTGACGTTGGTGAGCCAAATGGAGTTGTTCTCCCACAAGAAGCACTCGGCTGATGCTTCTTCAATATGCCCGTCACCAACATGCAGTGTTGCCTTGACCTATCATACTCAGAGACGAATATGTGATTCCAGAACCTTTGCGTTTGGGGCTAGGCGAAAACGGCTTTGGCGCTGAAGTTGTCTCTGAATGTGGAGTTGGTAGCATGTGAAACCCGCATGTGGAGCATTGGTTTGTGTGCGATACTCAGCAAACTTCATTTCAGTCCAATGCGCTCAATGGGCATTTAGCATAAAGGGTGAAAACGGAGTTTCCTTGAGAGCTGCTTGGAAGCCTGACGGTGTGTGACGTTGGTGAGCCAAATGGAGTTGTTCTCCCACAAGAAGCACTCGGCTGATGCTTCTTCAATATGCCCGTCACCAACATGCAGTGTTGCCTTGACCTATCATACTCAGAGACGAATATGTGATTCCAGAACCTTTGCATTTGGGGCTAGGGGAAAACGGCTTTGGCGCTGAAGTTGTCTCTGAATGTGGAGTTGGTAGCATGTGAAACCCGCATGTGGAGCATTGGTTTGTGTGCGATACTCAGCAAACATCATTTCAGTCCAATGCGCTCAATGGGCATTTGGCATAAAGGGTGAAAACGGAGTTTCCTTGAGAGCTGCTTGTAAGCCTGACGGTGTGTGACGTTGGTGAGCCAAATGGAGTTGTTCTCCCACAAGAAGCACTCGGCTGATGCTTCTTCAATATGCCCGTACCAACATGCAGTGTTGCCTTGACCTATCCTACTCAGAGACGAATATGTGATTCCAGAACCTTTGCGTTTGGGGCTAGGCGAAAACGGCTTTGGCGCTGAAGTTGTCTCTGAATGTGGAGTTGGTAGCATGTGAAACCCGCATGTGGAGCATTGGTTTGTGTGCGATACTCAGCAAACTTCATTTCAGTCCAATGCGCTCAATGGGCATTTAGCATAAAGGGTGAAAACGGAGTTTCCTTGAGAGCTGCTTGGAAGCCTGACGGTGTGTGACGTTGGTGAGCCAAATGGAGTTGTTCTCCCACAAGAAGCACTCGGCTGATGCTTCTTCAATATGCCTGTAATAACATGCAGTGTTGCCTTGACCTATCATACTCAGAGACGAATATGTGATTCCAGATCCTTTGCATTTGGGGCTAGGGGAAAACGGCTTTGGCGCTGAAGTTGTCTCTGAATGTGGAGTTGGTAGCATGTGAAACCCGCATGTGGAGCATTGGTTTGTGTGCGATACTCAGCAAACTTCATTTCAGTCCAATGCGCTCAATGGGCATTTAGCATAAAGGGTGAAAACGGAGTTTCCTTGAGAGCTGCTTGTAAGCCTGACGGTGTGTGACGTTGGTGAGCCAAATGGAGTTGTTCTCCCACAAGAAGCACTCGGCTGATGCTTCTTCAATATGCCCGTACCAACATGCAGTGTTGCCTTGACCTATCATACTCAGAGACGAATATGTGATTCCAGAACCTTTGCGTTTGGGGCTAGGCGAAAACGGCTTTGGCGCTGAAGTTGTCTCTGAATGTGGAGTTGGTAGCATGTGAAACCCGCATGTGGAGCATTGGTTTGTGTGCGATACTCAGCAAACTTCATTTCAGTCCAATGCGCTCAATGGGCATTTAGCATAAAGGGTGAAAACGGAGTTTCCTTGAGAGCTGCTTGTAAGCCTGACGGTGTGTGACGTTGGTGAGCCAAATGGAGTTGTTCTCCCACAAGAAGCACTCGGCTGATGCTTCTTCAATATGCCCGTCACCAACATGCAGTGTTGCCTTGACCTATCATACTCAGAGACGAATATGTGATTCCAGAACCTTTGCGTTTGGGGCTAGGGGAAAACGGCTTTGGCGCTGAAGTTGTCTCTGAATGTGGACTTGGTAGCATGTGAAACCCGCATGTGGAGCATTGGTTTGTGTGCGATACTCAGCAAACTTCATTTCAGTCCAATGCGCTCAATGGGCATTTAGCATAAAGGGTGAAAACGGAGTTTCCTTGAGAGCTGCTTGTACGCCTGACGGTGTGTGACGTTGGTGAGCCAAATGGAGTTGTTCTCCCACAAGAAGCACTCGGCTGATGCTTCTTCAATATGCCCGTACCAACATGCAGTGTTGCCTTGACCTATCATACTCAGAGACGAATATGTGATTCCAGAACCTTTGCGTTTGGGGCTAGGGGAAAACGGCTTTGGCGCTGAAGCTGTCTCTGAATGTGGAGTTGGTAGCATGTGAAACCCGCATGTGGAGCATTGGTTTGTGTGCGATACTCAGCAAACTTCATTTCAGTCCAGTGCGCTCAAAGGGCATTTAGCATAAAGGGTGAAAACGGAGTTTCCTTGAGAGCTGCTTGTAAGCCTGACGGTGTGTGACGTTGTTGAGCCAAATGGAGTTGTTCTCCCACAAGAAGCACTCGGCTGATGCTTCTTCAATATGCCCGTACCAACATGCAGTGTTGCCTTGACCTATCATACTCAGAGACGAATATGTGATTCCAGAACCTTTGCATTTGGGGCTAGGGGAAAACGGCTTTGGCGCTGAAGTTGTCTCTGAATGTGGAGTTGGTAGCATGTGAAACCCGCATGTGGAGCATTGGTTTGTGTGCGATACTCAGCAAACTTCATTTCAGTCCAATGCGCTCAATGGGCATTTAGCATAAAGGGTGAAAACGGAGTTTCCTTGAGAGCTGCTTGGAAGCCTGACGGTGTGTGACGTTGTTGAGCCAAATGGAGTTGTTCTCCCACAAGAAGCACTCGGCTGATGCTTCTTCAATATGCCTGTAATAACATGCAGTGTTGCCTTGACCTATCATACTCAGAGACGAATATGTGATTCCAGAACCTTTGCATTTGGGGCTAGGCGAAAACGGCTTTGGCGCTGAAGTTGTCTCTGAATGTGGAGTTGGTAGCATGTGAAACCCGCATGTGGAGCATTGGTTTGTGTGCGATACTCAGCAAACTTCATTTCAGTCCAATGCGCTCAATGGGCATTTAGCATAAAGGGTGAAAACGGAGTTTCCTTGAGAGCTGCTTGTAAGCCTGACGGTGTGTGACGTTGTTGAGCCAAATGGAGTTGTTCTCCCACAAGAAGCACTCGGCTGATGCTTCTTCAATATGCCCGTACCAACATGCAGTGTTGCCTTGACCTATCATACTCAGAGACGAATATGTGATTCCAGAACCTTTGCATTTGGGGCTAGGGGAAAACGGCTTTGGCGCTGAAGTTGTCTCTGAATGTGGAGTTGGTAGCATGTGAAACCCGCATGTGGAGCATTGGTTTGTGTGCGATACTCAGCAAACTTCATTTCAGTCCAGTGCGCTCAAAGGGCATTTAGCATAAAGGGTGAAAACGGAGTTTCCTTGAGAGCTGCTTGTAAGCCTGAGGGTGTGTGACGTTGTTGAGCCAAATGGAGTTGTTCTCCCACAAGAAGCACTCGGCTGATGCTTCTTCAATATGCCCGTACCAACATGCAGTGTTGCCTTGACCTATCATACTCAGAGACGAATATGTGATTCCAGAACCTTTGCATTTGGGGCTAGGGGAAAACGGCTTTGGCGCTGAAGTTGTCTCTGAATGTGGAGTTGGTAGCATGTGAAACCCGCATGTGGAGCATTGGTTTGTGTGCGATACTCAGCAAACTTCATTTCAGTCCAATGCGCTCAATGGGCATTTAGCATAAAGGGTGAAAACGGAGTTTCCTTGAGAGCTGCTTGGAAGCCTGACGGTGTGTGACGTTGTTGAGCCAAATGGAGTTGTTCTCCCACAAGAAGCACTCGGCTGATGCTTCTTCAATATGCCCGTCACCAACATGCAGTGTTGCCTTGACCTATCATACTCAGAGACGAATATGTGATTCCAGAACCTTTGCATTTGAGACTATTGGAAAATGGCTTTGGCGCTGAAGTTGTCTCTGAATGTGGAGTTGGTAGCATGTGAAACCCGCATGTGGAGCATTGGTTTGTGTGCGATACTCAGCAAACTTCAGTCCAATGCGCTCAATGGGCATTTAGCATAAAGGGTGAAAACGGAGTTTCCTTGAGAGCTGCTTGTAAGCCTGACGGTGTGTGACGTTGGTGAGCCAAATGGAGTTGTTCTCCCACAAGAAGCACTCGGCTGATGCTTCTTCAATATGCCCGTACCAACATGCAGTGTTGCCTTGACCTATCATACTCAGAGACGAATATGTGATTCCAGAACCTTTGCGTTTGGGGCTAGGCGAAAACGGCTTTGGCGCTGAAGTTGTCTCTGAATGTGGAGTTGGTAGCATGTGAAACCCGCATGTGGAGCATTGGTTTGTGTGCGATACTCAGCAAACTTCATTTCAGTCCAATGCGCTCAATGGGCATTTAGCATAAAGGGTGAAAACGGAGTTTCCTTGAGAGCTGCTTGGAAGCCTGACGGTGTGTGACGTTGGTGAGCCAAATGGAGTTGTTCTCCCACAAGAAGCACTCGGCTGATGCTTCTTCAATATGCCCGTCACCAACATGCAGTGTTGCCTTGACCTATCATACTCAGAGACGAATATGTGATTCCAGAACCTTTGCGTTTGGGGCTAGGGGAAAACGGCTTTGGCGCTGAAGCTGTCTCTGAATGTGGAGTTGGTAGCATGTGAAACCCGCATGTGGAGCATTGGTTTGTGTGCGATACTCAGCAAACTTCATTTCAGTCCAATGCGCTCAATGGGCATTTAGCATAAAGGGTGAAAACGGAGTTTCCTTGAGAGCTGCTTGTAAGCCTGACGGTGTGTGACGTTGGTGAGCCAAATGGAGTTGTTCTCCCACAAGAAGCACTCGGCTGATGCTTCTTCAATATGCCCGTACCAACATGCAGTGTTGCCTTGACCTATCATACTCAGAGACGAATATGTGATTCCAGAACCTTTGCGTTTGGGGCTAGGGGAAAACGGCTTTGGCGCTGAAGCTGTCTCTGAATGTGGAGTTGGTAGCATGTGAAACCCGCATGTGGAGCATTGGTTTGTGTGCGATACTCAGCAAACTTCATTTCAGTCCAGTGCGCTCAAAGGGCATTTAGCATAAAGGGTGAAAACGGAGTTTCCTTGAGAGCTGCTTGTAAGCCTGACGGTGTGTGACGTTGTTGAGCCAAATGGAGTTGTTCTCCCACAAGAAGCACTCGGCTGATGCTTCTTCAATATGCCCGTACCAACATGCAGTGTTGCCTTGACCTATCATACTCAGAGACGAATATGTGATTCCAGAACCTTTGCATTTGGGGCTAGGGGAAAACGGCTTTGGCGCTGAAGTTGTCTCTGAATGTGGAGTTGGTAGCATGTGAAACCCGCATGTGGAGCATTGGTTTGTGTGCGATACTCAGCAAACTTCATTTCAGTCCAATGCGCTCAATGGGCATTTAGCATAAAGGGTGAAAACGGAGTTTCCTTGAGAGCTGCTTGTAAGCCTGACGGTGTGTGACGTTGTTGAGCCAAATGGAGTTGTTCTCCCACAAGAAGCACTCGGCTGATGCTTCTTCAATATGCCTGTAATAACATGCAGTGTTGCCTTGACCTATCATACTCAGAGACGAATATGTGATTCCAGATCCTTTGCATTTGAGGCTATTGGAAAATGGCTTTGGCGCTGAAGTTGTCTCTGAATGTGGAGTTGGTAGCATGTGAAACCCGCATGTGGAGCATTGGTTTGTGTGCGATACTCAGCAAACTTCATTTCAGTCCAATGCGCTCAATGGGCATTTAGCATAAAGGGTGAAAACGGAGTTTCCTTGAGAGCTGCTTGTAAGCCTGATGGTGTGTGACGTTGTTGAGCCAAATGGAGTTGTTCTCCCACAAGAAGCACTCGGCTGATGCTTCTTCAATATGCCCGTACCAACATGCAGTGTTGCCTTGACCTATCATACTCAGAGACGAATATGTGATTCCAGAACCTTTGCATTTGGGGCTAGGGGAAAACGGCTTTGGCGCTGAAGTTGTCTCTGAATGTGGAGTTGGTAGCATGTGAAACCCGCATGTGGAGCATTGGTTTGTGTGCGATACTCAGCAAACTTCATTTCAGTCCAGTGCGCTCAAAGGGCATTTAGCATAAAGGGTGAAAACGGAGTTTCCTTGAGAGCTGCTTGTAAGCCTGAGGGTGTGTGACGTTGTTGAGCCAAATGGAGTTGTTCTCCCACAAGAAGCACTCGGCTGATGCTTCTTCAATATGCCCGTACCAACATGCAGTGTTGCCTTGACCTATCATACTCAGAGACGAATATGTGATTCCAGAACCTTTGCATTTGGGGCTAGGCGAAAACGGCTTTGGCGCTGAAGTTGTCTCTGAATGTGGAGTTGGTAGCATGTGAAACCCGCATGTGGAGCATTGGTTTGTGTGCGATACTCAGCAAACTTCATTTCAGTCCAATGCGCTCAATGGGCATTTAGCATAAAGGGTGAAAACGGAGTTTCCTTGAGAGCTGCTTGGAAGCCTGACGGTGTGTGACGTTGTTGAGCCAAATGGAGTTGTTCTCCCACAAGAAGCACTCGGCTGATGCTTCTTCAATATGCCTGTAATAACATGCAGTGTTGCCTTGACCTATCATACTCAGAGACGAATATGTGATTCCAGAACCTTTGCATTTGAGGCTATTGGAAAATGGCTTTGGCGCTGAAGTTGTCTCTGAATGTGGAGTTGGTAGCATGTGAAACCCGCATGTGGAGCATTGGTTTGTGTGCGATACTCAGCAAACTTCATTTCAGTCCAATGCGCTCAATGGGCATTTAGCATAAAGGGTGAAAACGGAGATTCCTTGAGAGCTGCTTGTAAGCCTGACGGTGTGTGACGTTGGTGAGCCAAATGGAGTTGTTCTCCCACAAGAAGCACTCGGCTGATGCTTCTTCAATTTGCCCGTCACCAACATGCAGTGTTGCCTTGACCTATCATACTCAGAGACGAATATGTGATTTCAGAACCTTTGCATTTGGGGCTAGGCGAAAACGGCTTTGGCGCTGAAGTTGTCTCTGAATGTGGACTTGGTAGCATGTGAAACCCGCATGTGGAGCATTGGTTTGTGTGCGATACTCAGCAAACTTCATTTCAGTCCAATGCGCTCAATGGGCATTTAGCATAAAGGGTGAAAACGGAGTTTCCTTGAGAGCTGCTTGTAAGCCTGACGGTGTGTGACGTTGTTGAGCCAAATGGAGTTGTTCTCCCACAAGAAGCACTCGGCTGATGCTTCTTCAATATGCCCGTACCAACATGCAGTGTTGCCTTCACCTATCATACTCAGAGACGAATATGTGATTCCAGAACCTTTGCATTTGGGGCTAGGGGAAAACGGCTTTGGCGCTGAAGTTGTCTCTGAATGTGGAGTTGGTAGCATGTGAAACCCGCATGTGGAGCATTGGTTTGTGTGCGACACTCAGCAAACTTCATTTCAGTCCAATGCGCTCAATGGGCATTTAGCATAAAGGGTGAAAACGGAGTTTCCTTGAGAGCTGCTTGTAAGCCTGACGGTGTGTGACGTTGGTGAGCCAAATGGAGTTGTTCTCCCACAAGAAGCACTCGGCTGATGCTTCTTCAATATGCCCGTACCAACATGCAGTGTTGCCTTGACCTATCATACTCAGAGACGAATATGTGATTCCAGAACCTTTGCATTTGGGGCTAGGGGAAAACGGCTTTGGCGCTGAAGTTGTCTCTGAATGTGGAGTTGGTAGCATGTGAAACCCGCATGTGGAGCATTGGTTTGTGTGCGATACTCAGCAAACTTCATTTCAGTCCAATGCGCTCAATGGGCATTTAGCATAAAGGGTGAAAACGGAGTTTCCTTGAGAGCTGCTTGTAAGCCTGACGGTGTGTGACGTTGGTGAGCCAAATGGAGTTGTTCTCCCACAAGAAGCACTCGGCTGATGCTTCTTCAATATGCCCGTACCAACATGCAGTGTTGCCTTGACCTATCATACTCAGAGACGAATATGTGATTCCAGAACCTTTGCATTTGGGGCTAGGGGAAAACGGCTTTGGCGCTGAAGTTGTCTCTGAATGTGGAGTTGGTAGCATGTGAAACCCGCATGTGGAGCATTGGTTTGTGTGCGATACTCAGCAAACTTCATTTCAGTCCAATGCGCTCAATGGGCATTTAGCATAAAGGGTGAAAACGGAGTTTCCTTGAGAGCTGCTTGTAAGCCTGACGGTGTGTGACGTTGTTGAGCCAAATGGAGTTGTTCTCCCACAAGAAGCACTCGGCTGATGCTTCTTCAATATGCCCGTACCAACATGCAGTGTTGCCTTGACCTATCATACTCAGAGACGAATATGTGATTCCAGAACCTTTGCATTTGGGGCTAGGCGAAAACGGCTTTGGCGCTGAAGTTGTCTCTGAATGTGGAGTTGGTAGCATGTGAAACCCGCATGTGGAGCATTGGTTTGTGTGCGATACTCAGCAAACTTCATTTCAGTCCAATGCGCTCAATGGGCATTTAGCATAAAGGGTGAAAACGGAGTTTCCTTGAGAGCTGCTTGGAAGCCTGACGGTGTGTGACGTTGTTGAGCCAAATGGAGTTGTTCTCCCACAAGAAGCACTCGGCTGATGCTTCTTCAATATGCCCGTCACCAACATGCAGTGTTGCCTTGACCTATCATACTCAGAGACGAATATGTGATTCCAGAACCTTTGCATTTGGGGCTAGGGGAAAACGGCTTTGGCGCTGAAGTTGTCTCTGAATGTGGAGTTGGTAGCATGTGAAACCCGCATGTGGAGCATTGGTTTGTGTGCGATACTCAGCAAACTTCATTTCAGTCCAATGCGCTCAATGGGCATTTAGCATAAAGGGTGAAAACGGAGTTTCCTTGAGAGCTGCTTGTAAGCCTGACGGTGTGTGACGTTGGTGAGCCAAATGGAGTTGTTCTCCCACAAGAAGCACTCGGCTGATGCTTCTTCAATATGCCCGTACCAACATGCAGTGTTGCCTTGACCTATCATACTCAGAGACGAATATGTGATTCCACAACCTTTGCATTTGGGGCTAGGGGAAAACGGCTTTGGCGCTGAAGTTGTCTCTGAATGTGGAGTTGGTAGCATGTGAAACCCGCATGTGGAGCATTGGTTTGTGTGCGATACTCAGCAAACTTCATTTCAGTCCAATGCGCTCAATGGGCATTTAGCATAAAGGGTGAAAACGGAGTTTCCTTGAGAGCTGCTTGTAAGCCTGACGGTGTGTGACGTTGGTGAGCCAAATGGAGTTGTTCTCCCACAAGAAGCACTCGGCTGATGCTTCTTCAATATGCCCGTACCAACATGCAGTGTTGCCTTGACCTATCATACTCAGAGACGAATATGTGATTCCAGAACCTTTGCATTTGGGGCTAGGGGAAAACGGCTTTGGCGCTGAAGTTGTCTCTGAATGTGGAGTTGGTAGCATGTGAAACCCGCATGTGGAGCATTGGTTTGTGTGCGATACTCAGCAAACTTCATTTCAGTCCAGTGCGCTCAATGGGCATTTAGCATAAAGGGTGAAAACGGAGTTTCCTTGAGAGCTGCTTGTAAGCCTGACGGTGTGTGACGTTGTTGAGCCAAATGGAGTTGTTCTCCCACAAGAAGCACTCGGCTGATGCTTCTTCAATATGCCCGTACCAACATGCAGTGTTGCCTTGACCTATCATACTCAGAGACGAATATGTGATTCCAGAACCTTTGCATTTGGGGCTAGGCGAAAACGGCTTTGGCGCTGAAGTTGTCTCTGAATGTGGAGTTGGTAGCATGTGAAACCCGCATGTGGAGCATTGGTTTGTGTGCGATACTCAGCAAACTTCATTTCAGTCCAATGCGCTCAATGGGCATTTAGCATAAAGGGTGAAAACGGAGTTTCCTTGAGAGCTGCTTGGAAGCCTGACGGTGTGTGACGTTGTTGAGCCAAATGGAGTTGTTCTCCCACAAGAAGCACTCGGCTGATGCTTCTTCAATATGCCCGTCACCAACATGCAGTGTTGCCTTGACCTATCATACTCAGAGACGAATATGTGATTCCAGAACCTTTGCATTTGGGGCTAGGGGAAAACGGCTTTGGCGCTGAAGTTGTCTCTGAATGTGGAGTTGGTAGCATGTGAAACCCGCATGTGGAGCATTGGTTTGTGTGCGATACTCAGCAAACTTCATTTCAGTCCAATGCGCTCAATGGGCATTTAGCATAAAGGGTGAAAACGGAGTTTCCTTGAGAGCTGCTTGTAAGCCTGACGGTGTGTGACGTTGTTGAGCCAAATGGAGTTGTTCTCCCACAAGAAGCACTCGGCTGATGCTTCTTCAATATGCCCGTACCAACATGCAGTGTTGCCTTGACCTATCATACTCAGAGACGAATATGTGATTCCAGAACCTTTGCATTTGGGGCTAGGGGAAAACGGCTTTGGCGCTGAAGTTGTCTCTGAATGTGGAGTTGGTAGCATGTGAAACCCGCATGTGAAGCATTGGTTTGTGTGCGACACTCAGCAAACTTCATTTCAGTCCAATGCGCTCAATGGGCATTTAGCATAAAGGGTGAAAACGGAGTTTCCTTGAGAGCTGCTTGTAAGCCTGACGGTGTGTGACGTTGGTGAGCCAAATGGAGTTGTTCTCCCACAAGAAGCACTCGGCTGATGTTTCTTCAATATGCCCGTACCAACATGCAGTGTTGCCTTGACCTATCATACTCAGAGACGAATATGTGATTCCAGAACCTTTGCATTTGGGGCTAGGGGAAAACGGCTTTGGCGCTGAAGTTGTCTCTGAATGTGGAGTTGGTAGCATGTGAAACCCGCATGTGGAGCATTGGTTTGTGTGCGATACTCAGCAAACTTCATTTCAGTCCAATGCGCTCAATGGGCATTTAGCATAAAGGGTGAAAACGGAGTTTCCTTGAGAGCTGCTTGTAAGCCTGACGGTGTGTGACGTTGGTGAGCCAAATGGAGTTGTTCTCCCACAAGAAGCACTCGGCTGATGCTTCTTCAATATGCCCGTACCAACATGCAGTGTTGCCTTGACCTATCATACTCAGAGACGAATATGTGATTCCAGAACCTTTGCATTTGGGGCTAGGCGAAAACGGCTTTGGCGCTGAAGTTGTCTCTGAATGTGGAGTTGGTAGCATGTGAAACCCGCATGTGGAGCATTGGTTTGTGTGCGATACTCAGCAAACTTCATTTCAGTCCAATGCGCACAATGGGCATTTAGCATAAAGGGTGAAAACGGAGTTTCCTTGAGAGCTGCTTGTAAGCCTGATGGTGTGTGACGTTGGTGAGCCAAATGGAGATGTTCTCCCACAAGAAGCACTCGGCTGATGCTTCTTCAATATGCCCGTACCAACATGCAGTGTTGCCTTGACCTATCATACTCAGAGACGAATATGTGATTCCAGAACCTTTGCATTTGGGGCTAGGGGAAAACGGCTTTGGCGCTGAAGTTGTCTCTGAATGTGGAGTTGGTAGCATGTGAAACCCGCATGTGGAGCATTGGTTTGTGTGCGATACTCAGCAAACTTCATTTCAGTCCAGTGCGCTCAAAGGGCATTTAGCATAAAGGGTGAAAACGGAGTTTCCTTGAGAGCTGCTTGTAAGCCTGATGGTGTGTGACGTTGTTGAGCCAAATGGAGTTGTTCTCCCACAAGAAGCACTCGGCTGATGCTTCTTCAATATGCCCGTACCAACATGCAGTGTTGCCTTGACCTATCATACTCAGAGACGAATATGTGATTCCAGAACCTTTGCATTTGGGGCTAGGGGAAAACGGCTTTGGCGCTGAAGTTGTCTCTGAATGTGGAGTTGGTAGCATGTGAAACCCGCATGTGGAGCATTGGTTTGTGTGCGATACTCAGCAAACTTCATTTCAGTCCAATGCGCACAATGGGCATTTAGCATAAAGGGTGAAAACGGAGTTTCCTTGAGAGCTGCTTGGAAGCCTGACGGTGTGTGACGTTGGTGAGCCAAATGGAGTTGTTCTCCCACAAGAAGCACTCGGCTGATGCTTCTTCAATATGCCCGTCACCAACATGCAGTGTTGCCTTGACCTATCATACTCAGAGACGAATATGTGATTCCAGAACCTTTGCGTTTGGGGCTAGGCGAAAACGGCTTTGGCGCTGAAGTTGTCTCTGAATGTGGAGTTGGTAGCATGTGAAACCCGCATGTGGAGCATTGGTTTGTGTGCGATACTCAGCAAACTTCATTTCAGTCCAATGCGCTCAATGGGCATTTAGCATAAAGGGTGAAAACGGAGTTTCCTTGAGAGCTGCTTGTAAGCCTGATGGTGTGTGACGTTGGTGAGCCAAATGGAGTTGTTCTCCCACAAGAAGCACTCGGCTGATGCTTCTTCAATATGCCCGTACCAACATGCAGTGTTGCCTTGACCTATCATACTCAGAGACGAATATGTGATTCCAGAACCTTTGCATTTGGGGCTAGGGGAAAACGGCTTTGGCGCTGAAGTTGTCTCTGAATGTGGAGTTGGTAGCATGTGAAACCCGCATGTGGAGCATTGGTTTGTGTGCGATACTCAGCAAACTTCATTTCAGTCCAATGCGCTCAATGGGCATTTAGCATAAAGGGTGAAAACGGAGTTTCCTTGAGAGCTGCTTGGAAGCCTGACGGTGTGTGACGTTGTTGAGCCAAATGGAGTTGTTCTCCCACAAGAAGCACTCGGCTGATGCTTCTTCAATATGCCTGTAATAACATGCAGTGTTGCCTTGACCTATCATACTCAGAGACGAATATGTGATTCCAGAACCTTTGCATTTGAGGCTATTGGAAAATGGCTTTGGCGCTGAAGTTGTCTCTGAATGTGGAGTTGGTAGCATGTGAAACCTGCATGTGGAGCATTGGTTTGTGTGCGATACTCAGCAAACTTCATTTCAGTCCAATGCGCTCAATGGGCATTTAGCATAAAGGGTGAAAACGGAGTTTCCTTGAGAGCTGCTTGGAAGCCTGACGGTGTGTGACGTTGGTGAGCCAAATGGAGTTGTTCTCCCACAAGAAGCACTCGGCTGATGCTTCTTCAATATGCCCGTCACCAACATGCAGTGTTGCCTTGACCTATCATACTCAGAGACGAATATGTGATTCCAGAACCTTTGCATTTGGGGCTAGGTGAAAACGGCTTTGGCGCTGAAGTTGTCTCTGAATGTGGAGTTGGTAGCATGTGAAACCCGCATGTGGAGCATTGGTTTGTGTGCGATACTCAGCAAACTTCATTTCAGTCCAATGCGCTCAATGGGCATTTAGCATAAAGGGTGAAAACGGAGTTTCCTTGAGAGCTGCTTGTAAGCCTGATGGTGTGTGACGTTGTTGAGCCAAATGGAGTTGTTCTCCCACAAGAAGCACTCGGCTGATGCTTCTTCAATATGCCCGTACCAACATGCAGTGTTGCCTTGACCTATCATACTCAGAGACGAATATGTGATTCCAGAACCTTTGCATTTGGGGCTAGGGGAAAACGGCTTTGGCGCTGAAGTTGTCTCTGAATGTGGAGTTGGTAGCATGTGAAACCCGCATGTGGAGCATTGGTTTGTGTGCGATACTCAGCAAACTTCATTTCAGTCCAATTCGCACAATGGGCATTTAGCATAAAGGGTGAAAACGGAGTTTCCTTGAGAGCTGCTTGGAAGCCTGACGGTGTGTGACGTTGGTGAGCCAAATGGAGTTGTTCTCCCACAAGAAGCACTCGGCTGATGCTTCTTCAATATGCCCGTACCAACATGCAGTGTTGCCTTGACCTATCATACTCAGAGACGAATATGTGATTCCAGAACCTTTGCATTTGGGGCTAGGCGAAAACGGCTTTGGCGCTGAAGTTGTCTCTGAATGTGGAGTTGGTAGCATGTGAAACCCGCATGTGGAGCATTGGTTTGTGTGCGATACTCAGCAAACTTCATTTCAGTCCAATGCGCTCAATGGGCATTTAGCATAAAGGGTGAAAACGGAGTTTCCTTGAGAGCTGCTTGTAAGCCTGACGGTGTGTGACGTTGGTGAGCCAAATGGAGTTGTTCTCCCACAAGAAGCACTCGGCTGATGCTTCTTCAATATGCCTGTAATAACATGCAGTGTTGCCTTGACCTATCATACTCAGAGACGAATATGTGATTCCAGAACCTTTGCATTTGAGGCTATTGGAAAATGGCTTTGGCGCTGAAGTTGTCTCTGAATGTGGAGTTGGTAGCATGTGAAACCCGCATGTGGAGCATTGGTTTGTGTGCGATACTCAGCAAACTTCATTTCAGTCCAATGCGCTCAATGGGCATTTAGCATAAAGGGTGAAAACGGAGTTTCCTTGAGAGCTGCTTGGAAGCCTGACGGTGTGTGACGTTCGTGAGCCAAATGGAGTTGTTCTCCCACAAGAAGCACTCGGCTGATGCTTCTTCAATATGCCCGTCACCAACATGCAGTGTTGCCTTGACCTATCATACTCAGAGACGAATATGTGATTCCAGAACCTTTGCATTTGGGGCTAGGGGAAAACGGCTTTGGCGCTGAAGTTGTCTCTGAATGTGGAGTTGGTAGCATGTGAAACCCGCATGTGGAGCATTGGTTTGTGTGCGATACTCAGCAAACTTCATTTCAGTCCAATGCGCTCAATGGGCATTTAGCATAAAGGGTGAAAACGGAGTTTCCTTGAGAGCTGCTTGTAAGCCTGACGGTGTGTGACGTTGTTGAGCCAAATGGAGTTGTTCTCCCACAAGAAGCACTCGGCTGATGCTTCTTCAATATGCCCGTACCAACATGCAGTGTTGCCTTGACCTATCATACTCAGAGACGAATATGTGATTCCAGAACCTTTGCATTTGGGGCTAGGGGAAAACGGCTTTGGCGCTGAAGTTGTCTCTGAATGTGGAGTTGGTAGCATGTGAAACCCGCATGTGGAGCATTGGTTTGTGTGCGACACTCAGCAAACTTCATTTCAGTCCAATGCGCTCAATGGGCATTTAGCATAAAGGGTGAAAACGGAGTTTCCTTGAGAGCTGCTTGTAAGCCTGACGGTGTGTGACGTTGGTGAGCCAAATGGAGTTGTTCTCCCACAAGAAGCACTCGGCTGATGCTTCTTCAATATGCCCGTACCAACATGCAGTGTTGCCTTGACCTATCATACTCAGAGACGAATATGTGATTCCAGAACCTTTGCATTTGGGGCTAGGGGAAAACGGCTTTGGCGCTGAAGTTGTCTCTGAATGTGGAGTTGGTAGCATGTGAAACCCGCATGTGGAGCATTGGTTTGTGTGCGATACTCAGCAAACTTCATTTCAGTCCAATGCGCTCAATGGGCATTTAGCATAAAGGGTGAAAACGGAGTTTCCTTGAGAGCTGCTTGGAAGCCTGACGGTGTGTGACGTTGGTGAGCCAAATGGAGTTGTTCTGCCACAAGAAGCACTCGGCTGATGCTTCTTCAATATGCCTGTAATAACATGCAGTGTTGCCTTGACCTATCATACTCAGAGACGAATATGTGATTCCAGAACCTTTGCATTTGAGGCTATTGGAAAATGGCTTTGGCGCTGAAGTTGTCTCTGAATGTGGAGTTGGTAGCATGTGAAACCTGCATGTGGAGCATTGGTTTGTGTGCGATACTCAGCAAACTTCATTTCAGTCCAATGCGCTCAATGGGCATTTAGCATAAAGGGTGAAAACGGAGTTTCCTTGAGAGCTGCTTGGAAGCCTGACGGTGTGTGACGTTGGTGAGCCAAATGGAGTTGTTCTCCCACAAGAAGCACTCGGCTGATGCTTCTTCAATATGCCCGTCACCAACATGCAGTGTTGCCTTGACCTATCATACTCAGAGACGAATATGTGATTCCAGAACCTTTGCATTTGGGGCTAGGTGAAAACGGCTTTGGCGCTGAAGTTGTCTCTGAATGTGGAGTTGGTAGCATGTGAAACCCGCATGTGGAGCATTGGTTTGTGTGCGATACTCAGCAAACTTCATTTCAGTCCAATGCGCTCAATGGGCATTTAGCATAAAGGGTGAAAACGGAGTTTCCTTGAGAGCTGCTTGTAAGCCTGATGGTGTGTGACGTTGTTGAGCCAAATGGAGTTGTTCTCCCACAAGAAGCACTCGGCTGATGCTTCTTCAATATGCCCGTACCAACATGCAGTGTTGCCTTGACCTATCATACTCAGAGACGAATATGTGATTCCAGAACCTTTGCATTTGGGGCTAGGGGAAAACGGCTTTGGCGCTGAAGTTGTCTCTGAATGTGGAGTTGGTAGCATGTGAAACCCGCATGTGGAGCATTGGTTTGTGTGCGATACTCAGCAAACTTCATTTCAGTCCAATGCGCTCAATGGGCATTTAGCATAAAGGGTGAAAACGGAGTTTCCTTGAGAGCTGCTTGGAAGCCTGACGGTGTGTGACGTTGGTGAGCCAAATGGAGTTGTTCTCCCACAAGAAGCACTCGGCTGATGCTTCTTCAATATGCCCGTACCAACATGCAGTGTTGCCTTGACCTATCATACTCAGAGACGAATATGTGATTCCAGAACCTTTGCATTTGGGGCTAGGCGAAAACGGCTTTGGCGCTGAAGTTGTCTCTGAATGTGGAGTTGGTAGCATGTGAAACCCGCATGTGGAGCATTGGTTTGTGTGCGATACTCAGCAAACTTCATTTCAGTCCAATGCGCTCAATGGGCATTTAGCATAAAGGGTGAAAACGGAGTTTCCTTGAGAGCTGCTTGTAAGCCTGACGGTGTGTGACGTTGGTGAGCCAAATGGAGTTGTTCTCCCACAAGAAGCACTCGGCTGATGCTTCTTCAATATGCCTGTAATAACATGCAGTGTTGCCTTGACCTATCATACTCAGAGACGAATATGTGATTCCAGAACCTTTGCATTTGAGGCTATTGGAAAATGGCTTTGGCGCTGAAGTTGTCTCTGAATGTGGAGTTGGTAGCATGTGAAACCCGCATGTGGAGCATTGGTTTGTGTGCGATACTCAGCAAACTTCATTTCAGTCCAATGCGCTCAATGGGCATTTAGCATAAAGGGTGAAAACGGAGTTTCCTTGAGAGCTGCTTGGAAGCCTGACGGTGTGTGACGTTGGTGAGCCAAATGGAGTTGTTCTCCCACAAGAAGCACTCGGCTGATGCTTCTTCAATATGCCCGTCACCAACATGCAGTGTTGCCTTGACCTATCATACTCAGAGACGAATATGTGATTCCAGAACCTTTGCATTTGGGGCTAGGGGAAAACGGCTTTGGCGCTGAAGTTGTCTCTGAATGTGGAGTTGGTAGCATGTGAAACCCGCATGTGGAGCATTGGTTTGTGTGCGATACTCAGCAAACTTCATTTCAGTCCAATGCGCTCAATGGGCATTTAGCATAAAGGGTGAAAACGGAGTTTCCTTGAGAGCTGCTTGTAAGCCTGACGGTGTGTGACGTTGTTGAGCCAAATGGAGTTGTTCTCCCACAAGAAGCACTCGGCTGATGCTTCTTCAATATGCCCGTACCAACATGCAGTGTTGCCTTGACCTATCATACTCAGAGACGAATATGTGATTCCAGAACCTTTGCATTTGGGGCTAGGGGAAAACGGCTTTGGCGCTGAAGTTGTCTCTGAATGTGGAGTTGGTAGCATGTGAAACCCGCATGTGGAGCATTGGTTTGTGTGCGATACTCAGCAAACTTCATTTCAGTCCAATGCGCTCAATGGGCATTTAGCATAAAGGGTGAAAACGGAGTTTCCTTGAGAGCTGCTTGGAAGCCTGACGGTGTGTGACGTTGGTGAGCCAAATGGAGTTGTTCTCCCACAAGAAGCACTCGGCTGATGCTTCTTCAATATGCCCGTACCAACATGCAGTGTTGCCTTGACCTATCATACTCAGAGACGAATATGTGATTCCAGATCGTTTGCATTTGGGGCTAGGGGAAAACGGCTTTGGCGCTGAAGTTGTCTCTGAATGTGGAGTTGGTAGCATGTGAAACCCACATGTGGAGCATTGGTTTGTGTGCGATACTCAGCAAACTTCATTTCAGTCCAATGCGCTCAATGGGCATTTAGCATAAAGGGTGAAAACGGAGTTTCCTTGAGAGCTGCTTGTAAGCCTGACGGTGTGTGACGTTGGTGAGCCAAATGGAGTTGTTCTCCCACAAGAAGCACTCGGCTGATGCTTCTTCAATATGCCCGTCACCAACATGCAGTGTTGCCTTGACCTATCATACTCAGAGACGAATATGTGATTCCAGAACCTTTGCATTTGGGGCTAGGGGAAAACGGCTTTGGCGCTGAAGTTGTCTCTGAATGTGGAGTTGGTAGCATGTGAAACCCGCATGTGGAGCATTGGTTTGTGTGCGATACTCAGCAAACTTCATTTCAGTCCAATGCGCTCAATGGGCATTTAGCATAAAGGGTGAAAACGGAGTTTCCTTGAGAGCTGCTTGGAAGCCTGACGGTGTGTGACGTTGGTGAGCCAAATGGAGTTGTTCTCCCACAAGAAGCACTCGGCTGATGCTTCTTCAATATGCCTGTAATAACATGCAGTGTTGCCTTGACCTATCATACTCAGAGACGAATATGTGATTCCAGAACCTTTGCATTTGAGGCTATTGGAAAATGGCTTTGGCGCTGAAGTTGTCTCTGAATGTGGAGTTGGTAGCATGTGAAACCCGCATGTGGAGCATTGGTTTGTGTGCGATACTCAGCAAACTTCATTTCAGTCCAATGCGCTCAATGGGCATTTAGCATAAAGGGTGAAAACGGAGTTTCCTTGAGAGCTGCTTGTAAGCCTGACGGTGTGTGACGTTGTTGAGCCAAATGGAGTTGTTCTCCCACAAGAAGCACTCGGCTGATGCTTCTTCAATATGCCCGTCACCAACATGCAGTGTTGCCTTGACCTATCATACTCAGAGACGAATATGTGATTCCAGAACCTTTGCATTTGGGGCTAGGGGAAAACGGCTTTGGCGCTGAAGTTGTCTCTGAATGTGGAGTTGGTAGCATGTGAAACCCGCATGTGGAGCATTGGTTTGTGTGCGATACTCAGCAAACTTCATTTCAGTCCAATGCGCTCAATGGGCATTTAGCATAAAGGGTGAAAACGGAGTTTCCTTGAGAGCTGCTTGTAAGCCTGACGGTGTGTGACGTTGTTGAGCCAAATGGAGTTGTTCTCCCACAAGAAGCACTCGGCTGATGCTTCTTCAATATGCCCGTACCAACATGCAGTGTTGCCTTGACCTATCATACTCAGAGACGAATATGTGATTCCAGAACCTTTGCATTTGGGGCTAGGGGAAAACGGCTTTGGCGCTGAAGTTGTCTCTGAATGTGGAGTTGGTAGCATGTGAAACCCGCATGTGGAGCATTGGTTTGTGTGCGATACTCAGCAAACTTCATTTCAGTCCAATGCGCTCAATGGGCATTTAGCATAAAGGGTGAAAACGGAGTTTCCTTGAGAGCTGCTTGGAAGCCTGACGGTGTGTGACGTTGGTGAGCCAAATGGAGTTGTTCTCCCACAAGAAGCACTCGGCTGATGCTTCTTCAATATGCCCGTACCAACATGCAGTGTTGCCTTGACCTATCATACTCAGAGACGAATATGTGATTCCAGATCCTTTGCATTTGGGGCTAGGCGAAAACGGCTTTGGCGCTGAAGTTGTCTCTGAATGTGGAGTTGGTAGCATGTGAAACCCGCATGTGGAGCATTGGTTTGTGTGCGATACTCAGCAAACTTCATTTCAGTCCAATGCGCTCAATGGGCATTTAGCATAAAGGGTGAAAACGGAGTTTCCTTGAGAGCTGCTTGTAAGCCTGACGGTGTGTGACGCTGGTGAGCCAAATGGAGTTGTTCTCCCACAAGAAGCACTCGGCTGATGCTTCTTCAATATGCCCGTCACCAACATGCAGTGTTGCCTTGACCTATCATACTCAGAGACGAATATGTGATTCCAGAACCTTTGCATTTGGGGCTAGGGGAAAACGGCTTTGGCGCTGAAGTTGTCTCTGAATGTGGAGTTGGTAGCATGTGAAACCCGCATGTGGAGCATTGGTTTGTGTGCGATACTCAGCAAACTTCATTTCAGTCCAATGCGCTCAATGGGCATTTAGCATAAAGGGTGAAAACGGAGTTTCCTTGAGAGCTGCTTGTAAGCCTGACGGTGTGTGACGTTGGTGAGCCAAATGGAGTTGTTCTCCCACAAGAAGCACTCGGCTGATGCTTCTTCAATATGCCCGTACCAACATGCAGTGTTGCCTTGACCTATCATACTCAGAGACGAATATGTGATTCCAGAACCTTTGCATTTGGGGCTAGGGGAAAACGGCTTTGGCGCTGAAGTTGTCTCTGAATGTGGATTTGGTAGCATGTGAAACCCACATGTGGAGCATTGGTTTGTGTGCGATACTCAGCAAACTTCATTTCAGTCCAATGCGCTCAATGGGCATTTAGCATAAAGGGTGAAAACGGAGTTTCCTTGAGAGCTGCTTGTAAGCCTGACGGTGTGTGACGTTGGTGAGCCAAATGGAGTTGTTCTCCCACAAGAAGCACTCGGCTGATGCTTCTTCAATATGCCCGTCACCAACATGCAGTGTTGCCTTGACCTATCATACTCAGACACGAATATGTGATTCCAGAACCTTTGCATTTGGGGCTAGGGGAAAACGGCTTTGGCGCTGAAGTTGTCTCTGAATGTGGAGTTGGTAGCATGTGAAACCCGCATGTGGAGCATTGGTTTGTGTGCGATACTCAGCAAACTTCATTTCAGTCCAGTGCGCTCAATGGGCATTTAGCATAAAGGGTGAAAACGGAGTTTCCTTGAGAGCTGCTTGTAAGCCTGACGGTGTGTGACGTTGTTGAGCCAAATGGAGTTGTTCTCCCACAAGAAGCACTCGGCTGATGCTTCTTCAATATGCCCGTCACCAACATGCAGTGTTGCCTTGACCTATCATACTCAGAGACGAATATGTGATTCTAGAACCTTTGCATTTGGGGCTAGGTGAAAACGGCTTTGGCGCTGAAGTTGTCTCTGAATGTGGAGTTGGTAGCATGTGAAACCCGCATGTGGAGCATTGGTTTGTGTGCGATACTCAGCAAACTTCATTTCAGTCCAATGCGCTCAATGGGCATTTAGCATAAAGGGTGAAAACGGAGTTTCCTTGAGAGCTGCTTGGAAGCCTGACGGTGTGTGACGTTGTTGAGCCAAATGGAGTTGTTCTGCCACAAGAAGCACTCGGCTGATGCTTCTTCAATATGCCCGTACCAACATGCAGTGTTGCCTTGACCTATCATACTCAGAGACGAATATGTGATTCCAGAACCTTTGCATTTGGGGCTAGGGGAAAACGGCTTTGGCGCTGAAGTTGTCTCTGAATGTGGAGTTGGTAGCATGTGAAACCCGCATGTGGAGCATTGGTTTGTGTGCGATACTCAGCAAACTTCATTTCAGTCCAGTGCGCTCAAAGGGCATTTAGCATAAAGGGTGAAAACGGAGTTTCCTTGAGAGCTGCTTGTAAGCCTGACGGTGTGTGACGTTGTTGAGCCAAATGGAGTTGTTCTCCCACAAGAAGCACTCGGCTGATGCTTCTTCAATATGCCCGTACCAACATGCAGTGTTGCCTTGACCTATCATACTCAGAGACGAATATGTGATTCCAGAACCTTTGCATTTGGGGCTAGGCGAAAACGGCTTTGGCGCTGAAGTTGTCTCTGAATGTGGAGTTGGTAGCATGTGAAACCCGCATGTGGAGCATTGGTTTGTGTGCGATACTCAGCAAACTTCATTTCAGTCCAATGCGCTCAATGGGCATTTAGCATAAAGGGTGAAAACGGAGTTTCCTTGAGAGCTGCTTGGAAGCCTGACGGTGTGTGACGTTGGTGAGCCAAATGGAGTTGTTCTCCCACAAGAAGCACTCGGCTGATGCTTCTTCAATATGCCCGTCACCAACATGCAGTGTTGCCTTGACCTATCATACTCAGAGACGAATATGTGATTCCAGAACCTTTGCATTTGGGGCTAGGTGAAAACGGCTTTGGCGCTGAAGTTGTCTCTGAATGTGGAGTTGGTAGCATGTGAAACCCGCATGTGGAGCATTGGTTTGTGTGCGATACTCAGCAAACTTCATTTCAGTCCAATGCGCTCAATGGGCATTTAGCATAAAGGGTGAAAACGGAGTTTCCTTGAGAGCTGCTTGTAAGCCTGACGGTGTGTGACGTTGTTGAGCCAAATGGAGTTGTTCTCCCACAAGAAGCACTCGGCTGATGCTTCTTCAATATGCCCGTCACCAACATGCAGTGTTGCCTTGACCTATCATACTCAGAGACGAATATGTGATTCCAGAACCTTTGCATTTGGGGCTAGGTGAAAACGGCTTTGGCGCTGAAGTTGTCTCTGAATGTGGAGTTGGTAGCATGTGAAACCCGCATGTGGAGCATTGGTTTGTGTGCGATACTCAGCAAACTTCATTTCAGTCCAGTGCGCTCAAAGGGCATTTAGCATAAAGGGTGAAAACGGAGTTTCCTTGAGAGCTGCTTGTAAGCCTGACGGTGTGTGACGTTGTTGAGCCAAATGGAGTTGTTCTCCCACAAGAAGCACTCGGCTGATGCTTCTTCAATATGCCCGTACCAACATGCAGTGTTGCCTTGACCTATCATACTCAGAGACGAATATGTGATTCCAGAACCTTTGCATTTGAGGCTATTGGAAAATGGCTTTGGCGCTGAAGTTGTCTCTGAATGTGGAGTTGGTAGCATGTGAAACCTGCATGTGGAGCATTGGTTTGTGTGCGATACTCAGCAAACTTCATTTCAGTCCAATGCGCTCAATGGGCATTTAGCATAAAGGGTGAAAACGGAGTTTCCTTGAGAGCTGCTTGGAAGCCTGACGGTGTGTGACGTTGGTGAGCCAAATGGAGTTGTTCTCCCACAAGAAGCACTCGGCTGATGCTTCTTCAATATGCCCGTCACCAACATGCAGTGTTGCCTTGACCTATCATACTCAGAGACGAATATGTGATTCCAGAACCTTTGCATTTGGGGCTAGGGGAAAACGGCTTTGGCGCTGAAGTTGTCTCTGAATGTGGAGTTGGTAGCATGTGAAACCCGCATGTGGAGCATTGGTTTGTGTGCGATACTCAGCAAACTTCATTTCAGTCCAATGCGCTCAATGGGCATTTAGCATAAAGGGTGAAAACGGAGTTTCCTTGAGAGCTGCTTGTAAGCCTGATGGTGTGTGACGTTGTTGAGCCAAATGGAGTTGTTCTGCCACAAGAAGCACTCGGCTGATGCTTCTTCAATATGCCCGTACCAACATGCAGTGTTGCCTTGACCTATCATACTCAGAGACGAATATGTGATTCCAGAACCTTTGCATTTGGGGCTAGGGGAAAACGGCTTTGGCGCTGAAGTTGTCTCTGAATGTGGAGTTGGTAGCATGTGAAACCCGCATGTGGAGCATTGGTTTGTGTGCGATACTCAGCAAACTTCATTTCAGTCCAGTGCGCTCAAAGGGCATTTAGCATAAAGGGTGAAAACGGAGTTTCCTTGAGAGCTGCTTGTAAGCCTGACGGTGTGTGACGTTGGTGAGCCAAATGGAGTTGTTCTCCCACAAGAAGCACTCGGCTGATGCTTCTTCAATATGCCCGTACCAACATGCAGTGTTGCCTTGACCTATCATACTCAGAGACGAATATGTGATTCCAGAACCTTTGCATTTGGGGCTAGGCGAAAACGGCTTTGGCGCTGAAGTTGTCTCTGAATGTGGAGTTGGTAGCATGTGAAACCCGCATGTGGAGCATTGGTTTGTGTGCGATACTCAGCAAACTTCATTTCAGTCCAGTGCGCTCAATGGGCATTTAGCATAAAGGGTGAAAACGGAGTTTCCTTGAGAGCTGCTTGTAAGCCTGACGGTGTGTGACGTTGGTGAGCCAAATGGAGTTGTTCTCCCACAAGAAGCACTCGGCTGATGCTTCTTCAATATGCCCGTCACCAACATGCAGTGTTGCCTTGACCTATCATACTCAGAGACGAATATGTGATTCCAGAACCTTTGCATTTGGGGCTAGGTGAAAACGGCTTTGGCGCTGAAGTTGTCTCTGAATGTGGAGTTGGTAGCATGTGAAACCCGCATGTGGAGCATTGGTTTGTGTGCGATACTCAGCAAACTTCATTTCAGTCCAATGCGCTCAATGGGCATTTAGCATAAAGGGTGAAAACGGAGTTTCCTTGAGAGCTGCTTGGAAGCCTGACGGTGTGTGACGTTGTTGAGCCAAATGGAGTAGTTCTGCCACAAGAAGCACTCGGCTGATGCTTCTTCAATATGCCCGTCACCAACATGCAGTGTTGCCTTGACCTATCATACTCAGAGACGAATATGTGATTCCACAACCTTTGCATTTGGGGCTAGGGGAAAACGGCTTTGGCGCTGAAGTTGTCTCTGAATGTGGAGTTGGTAGCATGTGAAACCCGCATGTGGAGCATTGGTTTGTGTGCGATACTCAGCAAACTTCATTTCAGTCCAGTGCGCTCAAAGGGCATTTAGCATAAAGGGTGAAAACGGAGTTTCCTTGAGAGCTGCTTGTAAGCCTGACGGTGTGTGACGTTGTTGAGCCAAATGGAGTTGTTCTCCCACAAGAAGCACTCGGCTGATGCTTCTTCAATATGCCCGTACCAACATGCAGTGTTGCCTTGACCTATCATACTCAGAGACGAATATGTGATTCCAGAACCTTTGCATTTGGGGCTAGGCGAAAACGGCTTTGGCGCTGAAGTTGTCTCTGAATGTGGAGTTGGTAGCATGTGAAACCCGCATGTGGAGCATTGGTTTGTTTGCGATACTCAGCAAACTTCATTTCAGTCCAATGCGCTCAATGGGCATTTAGCATAAAGGGTGAAAAAGGAGTTTCCTTGAGAGCTGCTTGGAAGCCTGACGGTGTGTGACGTTGGTGAGCCAAATGGAGTTGTTCTCCCACAAGAAGCACTCGGCTGATGCTTCTTCAATATGCCCGTCACCAACATGCAGTGTTGCCTTGACCTATCATACTCAGAGACGAATATGTGATTCCAGAACCTTTGCATTTGGGGCTAGGTGAAAACGGCTTTGGCGCTGAAGTTGTCTCTGAATGTGGAGTTGGTAGCATGTGAAACCCGCATGTGGAGCATTGGTTTGTGTGCGATACTCAGCAAACTTCATTTCAGTCCAATGCGCTCAATGGGCATTTAGCATAAAGGGTGAAAACGGAGTTTCCTTGAGAGCTGCTTGGAAGCCTGACGGTGTGTGACGTTGTTGAGCCAAATGGAGTTGTTCTCCCACAAGAAGCACTCGGCTGATGCTTCTTCAATATGCCTGTAATAACATGCAGTGTTGCCTTGACCTATCATACTCAGAGACGAATATGTGATTCCAGAACCTTTGCATTTGAGGCTATTGGAAAATGGCTTTGGCGCTGAAGTTGTCTCTGAATGTGGAGTTGGTAGCATGTGAAACCTGCATGTGGAGCATTGGTTTGTGTGCGATACTCAGCAAACTTCATTTCAGTCCAATGCGCTCAATGGGCATTTAGCATAAAGGGTGAAAACGGAGTTTCCTTGAGAGCTGCTTGGAAGCCTGACGGTGTGTGACGTTGGTGAGCCAAATGGAGTTGTTCTCCCACAAGAAGCACTCGGCTGATGCTTCTTCAATATGCCCGTCACCAACATGCAGTGTTGCCTTGACCTATCATACTCAGACGAATATGTGATTCCAGAACCTTTGCATTTGGGGCTAGGGGAAAACGGCTTTGGCGCTGAAGTTGTCTCTGAATGTGGAGTTGGTAGCATGTGAAACCCGCATGTGGAGCATTGGTTTGTGTGCGATACTCAGCAAACTTCATTTCAGTCCAATGCGCTCAATGGGCATTTAGCATAAAGGGTGAAAACGGAGTTTCCTTGAGAGCTGCTTGTAAGCCTGATGGTGTGTGACGTTGTTGAGCCAAATGGAGTTGTTCTCCCACAAGAAGCACTCGGCTGATGCTTCTTCAATATGCCCGTACCAACATGCAGTGTTGCCTTGACCTATCATACTCAGAGACGAATATGTGATTCCAGAACCTTTGCATTTGGGGCTAGGGGAAAACGGCTTTGGCGCTGAAGTTGTCTCTGAATGTGGAGTTGGTAGCATGTGAAACCCGCATGTGGAGCATTGGTTTGTGTGCGATACTCAGCAAACTTCATTTCAGTCCAGTGCGCTCAAAGGGCATTTAGCATAAAGGCTGAAAACGGAGTTTCCTTGAGAGCTGCTTGGAAGCCTGACGGTGTGTGACGTTGTTGAGCCAAATGGAGTTGTTCTCCCACAAGAAGCACTCGGCTGATGCTTCTTCAATATGCCTGTAATAACATGCAGTGTTTCCTTGACCTATCATACTCAGAGACGAATATGTGATTCCAGAACCTTTGCATTTGAGGCTATTGGAAAATGGCTTTGGCGCTGAAGTTGTCTCTGAATGTGGACTTGGTAGCATGTGAGACCCGCATGTGGAGCATTGGTTTGTGTGCGATACTCAGCAAACTTCATTTCAGTCCAATGCGCTCAATGGGCATTTAGCATAAAGGGTGAAAACGGAGTTTCCTTGAGAGCTGCTTGGAAGCCTGACGGTGTGTGACGTTGGTGAGCCAAATGGAGTTGTTCTCCCACAAGAAGCACTCGGCTGATGCTTCTTCAATATGCCCGTCACCAACATGCAGTGTTGCCTTGACCTATCATACTCAGTGACGAATATGTGATTCCAGAACCTTTGCATTTGGGGCTAGGGGAAAACGGCTTTGGCGCTGAAGTTGTCTCTGAATGTGGAGTTGGTAGCATGTGAAACCCGCATGTGGAGCATTGGTTTGTGTGCGATACTCAGCAAACTTCATTTCAGTCCAATGCGCTCAATGGGCATTTAGCATAAAGGGTGAAAACGGAGTTTCCTTGAGAGCTGCTTGTAAGCCTGATGGTGTGTGACGTTGTTGAGCCAAATGGAGTTGTTCTCCCACAAGAAGCACTCGGCTGATGCTTCTTCAATATGCCCGTACCAACATGCAGTGTTGCCTTGACCTATCATACTCAGAGACGAATATGTGATTCCAGAACCTTTGCATTTGGGGCTAGGCGAAAACGGCTTTGGCGCTGAAGTTGTCTCTGAATGTGGAGTTGGTAGCATGTGAAACCCGCATGTGGAGCATTGGTTTGTTTGCGATACTCAGCAAACTTCATTTCAGTCCAATGCGCTCAATGGGCATTTAGCATAAAGGGTGAAAACGGAGTTTCCTTGAGAGCTGCTTGGAAGCCTGACGGTGTGTGACGTTGGTGAGCCAAATGGAGTTGTTCTCCCACAAGAAGCACTCGGCTGATGCTTCTTCAATATGCCCGTCACCAACATGCAGTGTTGCCTTGACCTATCATACTCAGAGACGAATATGTGATTCCAGAACCTTTGCATTTGGTGCTAGGTGAAAACGGCTTTGGCGCTGAAGTTGTCTCTGAATGTGGAGTTGGTAGCATGTGAGACCCGCATGTGGAGCATTGGTTTGTGTGCGATACTCAGCAAACTTCATTTCAGTCCAATGCGCTCAATGGGCATTTAGCATAAAGGGTGAAAACGGAGTTTCCTTGAGAGCTGCTTGGAAGCCTGACGGTGTGTGACGTTGTTGAGCCAAATGGAGTTGTTCTCCCACAAGAAGCACTCGGCTGATGCTTCTTCAATATGCCTGTAATAACATGCAGTGTTTCCTTGACCTATCATACTCAGAGACGAATATGTGATTCCAGAACCTTTGCATTTGAGGCTATTGGAAAATGGCTTTGGCGCTGAAGTTGTCTCTGAATGTGGAGTTGGTAGCATGTGAGACCCGCATGTGGAGCATTGGTTTGTGTGCGATACTCAGCAAACTTCATTTCAGTCCAATGCGCTCAATGGGCATTTAGCATAAAGGGTGAAAACGGAGTTTCCTTGAGAGCTGCTTGGAAGCCTGATGGTGTGTGACGTTGGTGAGCCAAATGGAGTTGTTCTCCCACAAGAAGCACTCGGCTGATGCTTCTTCAATATGCCCGTCACCAACATGCAGTGTTGCCTTGACCTATCATACTCAGAGACGAATATGTGATTCCAGAACCTTTGCATTTGGGGCTAGGGGAAAACGGCTTTGGCGCTGAAGTTGTCTCTGAATGTGGAGTTGGTAGCATGTGAAACCCGCATGTGGAGCATTGGTTTGTGTGCGATACTCAGCAAACTTCATTTCAGTCCAATGCGCTCAATGGGCATTTAGCATAAAGGGTGAAAACGGAGTTTCCTTGAGAGCTGCTTGTAAGCCTGATGGTGTGTGACGTTGTTGAGCCAAATGGAGTTGTTCTCCCACAAGAAGCACTCGGCTGATGCTTCTTCAATATGCCCGTACCAACATGCAGTGTTGCCTTGACCTATCATACTCAGAGACGAATATGTGATTCCAGAACCTTTGCATTTGGGGCTAGGCGAAAACGGCTTTGGCGTTGAAGTTGTCTCTGAATGTGGAGTTGGTAGCATGTGAAACCCGCATGTGGAGCATTGGTTTGTGTGCGATACTCAGCAAACTTCATTTCAGTCCAATGCGCTCAATGGGCATTTAGCATAAAGGGTGAAAACGGAGTTTCCTTGAGAGCTGCTTGTAAGCCTGATGGTGTGTGACGTTGGTGAGCCAAATGGAGTTGTTCTCCCACAAGAAGCACTCGGCTGATGCTTCTTCAATATGCCCGTACCAACATGCAGTGTTGCCTTGACCTATCATACTCAGAGACGAATATGTGATTCCAGAACCTTTGCATTTGGGGCTAGGCGAAAACGGCTTTGGCGCTGAAGTTGTCTCTGAATGTGGAGTTGGTAGCATGTGAAACCCGCATGTGGAGCATCGGTTTGTGTGCGATACTCAGCAAACTTCATTTCAGTCCAGTGCGCTCAAAGGGCATTTAGCATAAAGGGTGAAAACGGAGTTTCCTTGAGAGCTGCTTGGAAGCCTGACGGTGTGTGACGTTGGTGAGCCAAATGGAGTTGTTCTCCCACAAGAAGCACTCGGCTGATGCTTCTTCAATATGCCCGTCACCAACATGCAGTGTTGCCTTGACCTATCATACTCAGAGACGAATATGTGATTCCAGAACCTTTGCATTTGGGGCTAGGGGAAAACGGCTTTGGCGCTGAAGTTGTCTCTGAATGTGGAGTTGGTAGCATGTGAAACCCGCATGTGGAGCATTGGTTTGTGTGCGATACTCAGCAAACTTCATTTCAGTCCAATGCGCTCAATGGGCATTTAGCATAAAGGGTGAAAACGGAGTTTCCTTGAGAGCTGCTTGGAAGCCTGACGGTGTGTGACGTTGGTGAGCCAAATGGAGTTGTTCTCCCACAAGAAGCACTCGGCTGATGCTTCTTCAATATGCCTGTAATAACATGCAGTGTTGCCTTGACCTATCATACTCAGAGACGAATATGTGATTCCAGAACCTTTGCATTTGAGGCTATTGGAAAATGGCTTTGGCGCTGAAGTTGTCTCTGAATGTGGAGTTGGTAGCATGTGAAACCCGCATGTGGAGCATTGGTTTGTGTGCGATACTCAGCAAACTTCATTTCAGTCCAATGCGCTCAATGGGCATTTAGCATAAAGGGTGAAAACGGAGTTTCCTTGAGAGCTGCTTGTAAGCCTGACGGTGTGTGACGTTGGTGAGCCAAATGGAGTTGTTCTCCCACAAGAAGCACTCGGCTGATGCTTCTTCAATATGCCCGTACCAACATGCAGTGTTGCCTTGACCTATCATACTCAGAGACGAATATGTGATTCCAGAACCTTTGCATTTGAGGCTATTGGAAAATGGCTTTGGCGCTGAAGTTGTCTCTGAATGTGGAGTTGGTAGCATGTGAAACCCGCATGTGGAGCATTGGTTTGTGTGCGACACTCAGCAAACTTCATTTCAGTCCAATGCGCTCAATGGGCATTTAGCATAAAGGGTGAAAACGGAGTTTCCTTGAGAGCTGCTTGTAAGCCTGACGGTGTGTGACGTTGTTGAGCCAAATGGAGTTGTTCTCCCACAAGAAGCACTCGGCTGATGCTTCTTCAATATGCCCGTACCAACATGCAGTGTTGCCTTGACCTATCATACTCAGAGACGAATATGTGATTCCAGAACCTTTGCATTTGGGGCTAGGTGAAAACGGCTTTGGCGCTGAAGTTGTCTCTGAATGTGGACTTGGTAGCATGTGAAACCCGCATGTGGAGCATTGGTTTGTGTGCGATACTCAGCAAACTTCATTTCAGTCCAATGCGCTCAATGGGCATTTAGCATAAAGGGTGAAAACGGAGTTTCCTTGAGAGCTGCTTGGAAGCCTGACGGTGTGTGACGTTGGTGAGCCAAATGGAGTTGTTCTCCCACAAGAAGCACTCGGCTGATGCTTCTTCAATATGCCTGTAATAACATGCAGTGTTGCCTTGACCTATCATACTCAGAGACGAATATGTGATTCCAGAACCTTTGCATTTGAGTCTATTGGAAAATGGCTTTGGCGCTGAAGTTGTCTCTGAATGTGGAGTTGGTAGCATGTGAAACCCGCATGTGGAGCATTGGTTTGTGTGCGATACTCAGCAAACTTCATTTCAGTCCAATGCGCTCAATGGGCATTTAGCATAAAGGGTGAAAACGGAGTTTCCTTGAGAGCTGCTTGTAAGCCTGACGGTGTGTGACGTTGTTGAGCCAAATGGAGTTGTTCTCCCACAAGAAGCACTCGGCTGATGCTTCTTCAATATGCCCGTACCAACATGCAGTGTTGCCTTGACCTATCATACTCAGAGATGAATATGTGATTCCAGAACCTTTGCATTTGGGGCTAGGTGAAAACGGCTTTGGTGCTGAAGTTGTCTCTGAATGTGGAGTTGGTAGCATGTGAAACCCGCATGTGGAGCATTGGTTTGTGTGCGACACTCAGCAAACTTCATTTCAGTCCAATGCGCTCAATGGGCATTTAGCATAAAGGGTGAAAACGGAGTTTCCTTGAGAGCTGCTTGGAAGCCTGACGGTGTGTGACGTTGTTGAGCCAAATGGAGTTGTTCTCCCACAAGAAGCACTCGGCTGATGCTTCTTCAATATGTCCGTACCAACATGCAGTGTTGCCTTGACCTATCATACTCAGAGACGAATATGTGATTCCAGAACCTTTGCATTTGGGGCTAGGGGAAAACGGCTTTGGCGCTGAAGTTGTCTCTGAATGTGGAGTTGGTAGCATGTGAAACCCGCATGTGGAGCATTGGTTTGTGTGCGATACTCAGCAAACTTCATTTCAGTCCAATGCGCTCAATGGGCATTTAGCATAAAGGGTGAAAACGGAGTTTCCTTGAGAGCTGCTTGTAAGCCTGACGGTGTGTGACGTTGGTGAGCCAAATGGAGTTGTTCTCCCACAAGAAGCACTCGGCTGATGCTTCTTCAATATGCCTGTAATAACATGCAGTGTTGCCTTGACCTATCATACTCAGAGACGAATATGTGATTCCAGAACCTTTGCATTTGAGGCTATTGGAAAATGGCTTTGGCGCTGAAGTTGTCTCTGAATGTGGAGTTGGTAGCATGTGAAACCCGCATGTGGAGCATTGGTTTGTGTGCGATACTCAGCAAACTTCATTTCAGTCCAATGCGCTCAATGGGCATTTAGCATAAAGGGTGAAAACGGAGTTTCCTTGAGAGCTGCTTGGAAGCCTGACGGTGTGTGACGTTGGTGAGCCAAATGGAGTTGTTCTCCCACAAGAAGCACTCGGCTGATGCTTCTTCAATATGCCCGTCACCAACATGCAGTGTTGCCTTGACCTATCATACTCAGAGACGAATATGTGATTCCAGAACCTTTGCATTTGGGGCTAGGGGAAAACGGCTTTGGCGCTGAAGTTGTCTCTGAATGTGGAGTTGGTAGCATGTGAAACCCGCATGTGGAGCATTGGTTTGTGTGCGATACTCAGCAAACTTCATTTCAGTCCAATGCGCTCAATGGGCATTTAGCATAAAGGGTGAAAACGGAGTTTCCTTGAGAGCTGCTTGTAAGCCTGACGGTGTGTGACGTTGTTGAGCCAAATGGAGTTGTTCTCCCACAAGAAGCACTCGGCTGATGCTTCTTCAATATGCCCGTACCAACATGCAGTGTTGCCTTGACCTATCATACTCAGAGACGAATATGTGATTCCAGAACCTTTGCATTTGGGGCTAGGTGAAAACGGCTTTGGCGCTGAAGTTGTCTCTGAATGTGGAGTTGGTAGCATGTGAAACCCGCATGTGGAGCATTGGTTTGTGTGCGACACTCAGCAAACTTCATTTCAGTCCAATGCGCTCAATGGGCATTTAGCATAAAGGGTGAAAACGGAGTTTCCTTGAGAGCTGCTTGGAAGCCTGACGGTGTGTGACGTTGGTGAGCCAAATGGAGTTGTTCTCCCACAAGAAGCACTCGGCTGATGCTTCTTCAATATGCCCGTACCAACATGCAGTGTTGCCTTGACCTATCATACTCAGAGACGAATATGTGATTCCAGAACCTTTGCATTTGGGGCTAGGGGAAAACGGCTTTGGCGCTGAAGTTGTCTCTGAATGTGGACTTGGTAGCATGTGAAACCCGCATGTGGAGCATTGGTTTGTGTGCGATACTCAGCAAACTTCATTTCAGTCCAATGCGCTCAATGGGCATTTAGCATAAAGGGTGAAAACGGAGTTTCCTTGAGAGCTGCTTGGAAGCCTGACGGTGTGTGACGTTGTTGAGCCAAATGGAGTTGTTCTCCCACAAGAAGCACTCGGCTGATGCTTCTTCAATATGCCTGTAATAACATGCAGTGTTGCCTTGACCTATCATACTCAGAGACGAATATGTGATTCCAGAACCTTTGCATTTGAGTCTATTGGAAAATGGCTTTGGCGCTGAAGTTGTCTCTGAATGTGGAGTTGGTAGCATGTGAAACCCGCATGTGGAGCATTGGTTTGTGTGCGACACTCAGCAAACTTCATTTCAGTCCAATGCGCTCAATGGGCATTTAGCATAAAGGGTGAAAACGGAGTTTCCTTGAGAGCTGCTTGTAAGCCTGACGGTGTGTGACGTTGTTGAGCCAAATGGAGTTGTTCTCCCACAAGAAGCACTCGGCTGATGCTTCTTCAATATGCCCGTACCAACATGCAGTGTTGCCTTGACCTATCATACTCAGAGACGAATATGTGATTCCAGAACCTTTGCATTTGGGGCTAGGGGAAAACGGCTTTGGCGCTGAAGTTGTCTCTGAATGTGGAGTTGGTAGCATGTGAAACCCGCATGTGGAGCATTGGTTTGTGTGCGATACTCAGCAAACTTCATTTCAGTCCAATGCGCTCAATGGGCATTTAGCATAAAGGGTGAAAACGGAGTTTCCTTGAGAGCTGCTTGTAAGCCTGACGGTGTGTGACGTTGTTGAGCCAAATGGAGTTGTTCTCCCACAAGAAGCACTCGGCTGATGCTTCTTCAATATGCCCGTACCAACATGCAGTGTTGCCTTGACCTATCATACTCAGAGATGAATATGTGATTCCAGAACCTTTGCATTTGGGGCTAGGTGAAAACGGCTTTGGTGCTGAAGTTGTCTCTGAATGTGGAGTTGGTAGCATGTGAAACCCGCATGTGGAGCATTGGTTTGTGTGCGACACTCAGCAAACTTCATTTCAGTCCAATGCGCTCAATGGGCATTTAGCATAAAGGGTGAAAACGGAGTTTCCTTGAGAGCTGCTTGGAAGCCTGACGGTGTGTGACGTTGTTGAGCCAAATGGAGTTGTTCTCCCACAAGAAGCACTCGGCTGATGCTTCTTCAATATGTCCGTACCAACATGCAGTGTTGCCTTGACCTATCATACTCAGAGACGAATATGTGATTCCAGAACCTTTGCATTTGGGGCTAGGGGAAAACGGCTTTGGCGCTGAAGTTGTCTCTGAATGTGGAGTTGGTAGCATGTGAAACCCGCATGTGGAGCATTGGTTTGTGTGCGATACTCAGCAAACTTCATTTCAGTCCAATGCGCTCAATGGGCATTTAGCATAAAGGGTGAAAACGGAGTTTCCTTGAGAGCTGCTTGTAAGCCTGACGGTGTGTGACGTTGGTGAGCCAAATGGAGTTGTTCTCCCACAAGAAGCACTCGGCTGATGCTTCTTCAATATGCCTGTAATAACATGCAGTGTTGCCTTGACCTATCATACTCAGAGACGAATATGTGATTCCAGAACCTTTGCATTTGAGGCTATTGGAAAATGGCTTTGGCGCTGAAGTTGTCTCTGAATGTGGAGTTGGTAGCATGTGAAACCCGCATGTGGAGCATTGGTTTGTGTGCGATACTCAGCAAACTTCATTTCAGTCCAATGCGCTCAATGGGCATTTAGCATAAAGGGTGAAAACGGAGTTTCCTTGAGAGCTGCTTGGAAGCCTGACGGTGTGTGACGTTGTTGAGCCAAATGGAGTTGTTCTCCCACAAGAAGCACTCGGCTGATGCTTCTTCAATATGCCCGTCACCAACATGCAGTGTTGCCTTGACCTATCATACTCAGAGACGAATATGTGATTCCAGAACCTTTGCATTTGGGGCTAGGGGAAAACGGCTTTGGCGCTGAAGTTGTCTCTGAATGTGGAGTTGGTAGCATGTGAAACCCGCATGTGGAGCATTGGTTTGTGTGCGATACTCAGCAAACTTCATTTCAGTCCAATGCGCTCAATGGGCATTTAGCATAAAGGGTGAAAACGGAGTTTCCTTGAGAGCTGCTTGTAAGCCTGACGGTGTGTGACGTTGTTGAGCCAAATGGAGTTGTTCTCCCACAAGAAGCACTCGGCTGATGCTTCTTCAATATGCCCGTACCAACATGCAGTGTTGCCTTGACCTATCATACTCAGAGACGAATATGTGATTCCAGAACCTTTGCATTTGGGGCTAGGTGAAAACGGCTTTGGCGCTGAAGTTGTCTCTGAATGTGGAGTTGGTAGCATGTGAAACCCGCATGTGGAGCATTGGTTTGTGTGCTATACTCAGCAAACTTCATTTCAGTCCAATGCGCTCAATGGGCATTTAGCATAAAGGGTGAAAACGGAGTTTCCTTGAGAGCTGCTTGGAAGCCTGACGGTGTGTGACGTTGGTGAGCCAAATGGAGTTGTTCTCCCACAAGAAGCACTCGGCTGATGCTTCTTCAATATGCCCGTACCAACATGCAGTGTTGCCTTGACCTATCATACTCAGAGACGAATATGTGATTCCAGAACCTTTGCATTTGGGGCTAGGGGAAAACGGCTTTGGCGCTGAAGTTGTCTCTGAATGTGGAGTTGGTAGCATGTGAAACCCGCATGTGGAGCATTGGTTTGTGTGCGATACTCAGCAAACTTCATTTCAGTCCAATGCGCTCAATGGGCATTTAGCATAAAGGGTGAAAACGGAGTTTCCTTGAGAGCTGCTTGGAAGCCTGACGGTGTGTGACGTTGTTGAGCCAAATGGAGTTGTTCTCCCACAAGAAGCACTCGGCTGATGCTTCTTCAATATGCCTGTAATAACATGCAGTGTTGCCTTGACCTATCATACTCAGAGACGAATATGTGATTCCAGAACCTTTGCATTTGGGGCTAGGGGAAAATGGCTTTGGCGCTGAAGTTGTCTCTGAATGTGGAGTTGGTAGCATGTGAAACCCGCATGTGGAGCATTGGTTTGTGTGCGACACTCAGCAAACTTCATTTCAGTCCAATGCGCTCAATGGGCATTTAGCATAAAGGGTGAAAACGGAGTTTCCTTGAGAGCTGCTTGTAAGCCTGACGGTGTGTGACGTTGTTGAGCCAAATGGAGTTGTTCTCCCACAAGAAGCACTCGGCTGATGCTTCTTCAATATGCCCGTACCAACATGCAGTGTTGCCTTGACCTATCATACTCAGAGACGAATATGTGATTCCAGAACCTTTGCATTTGGGGCTAGGTGAAAACGGCTTTGGCGCTGAAGTTGTCTCTGAATGTGGAGTTGGTAGCATGTGAAACCCGCATGTGGAGCATTGGTTTGTGTGCGATACTCAGCAAACTTCATTTCAGTCCAATGCGCTCAATGGGCATTTAGCATAAAGGGTGAAAACGGAGTTTCCTTGAGAGCTGCTTGGAAGCCTGACGGTGTGTGACGTTGTTGAGCCAAATGGAGTTGTTCTCCCACAAGAAGCACTCGGCTGATGCTTCTTCAATATGCCTGTAATAACATGCAGTGTTGCCTTGACCTATCATACTCAGAGACGAATATGTGATTCCAGAACCTTTGCATTTGAGTCTATTGGAAAATGGCTTTGGCGCTGAAGTTGTCTCTGAATGTGGACTTGGTAGCATGTGAAACCCGCATGTGGAGCATTGGTTTGTGTGCGATACTCAGCAAACTTCATTTCAGTCCAATGCGCTCAAAGGGCATTTAGCATAAAGGGTGAAAACGGAGTTTCCTTGAGAGCTGCTTGGAAGCCTGACGGTGTGTGACGTTGGTGAGCCAAATGGAGTTGTTCTCCCACAAGAAGCACTCGGCTGATGCTTCTTCAATATGCCTGTAATAACATGCAGTGTTGCCTTGACCTATCATACTCAGAGACGAATATGTGATTCCAGAACCTTTGCATTTGGGGCTAGGGGAAAATGGCTTTGGCGCTGAAGTTGTCTCTGAATGTGGAGTTGGTAGCATGTGAAACCCGCATGTGGAGCATTGGTTTGTGTGCGACACTCAGCAAACTTCATTTCAGTCCAATGCGCTCAATGGGCATTTAGCATAAAGGGTGAAAACGGAGTTTCCTTGAGAGCTGCTTGGAAGCCTGACGGTGTGTGACGTTGTTGAGCCAAATGGAGTTGTTCTCCCACAAGAAGCACTCGGCTGATGCTTCTTCAATATGCCCGTACCAACATGCAGTGTTGCCTTGACCTATCATACTCAGAGACGAATATGTGATTCCAGAACCTTTGCATTTGGGGCTAGGTGAAAACGGCTTTGGCGCTGAAGTTGTCTCTGAATGTGGAGTTGGTAGCATGTGAAACCCGCATGTGGAGCATTGGTTTGTGTGCGATACTCAGCAAACTTCATTTCAGTCCAATGCGCTCAATGGGCATTTAGCATAAAGGGTGAAAACGGAGTTTCCTTGAGAGCTGCTTGGAAGCCTGACGGTGTGTGACGTTGTTGAGCCAAATGGAGTTGTTCTCCCACAAGAAGCACTCGGCTGATGCTTCTTCAATATGCCTGTAATAACATGCAGTGTTGCCTTGACCTATCATACTCAGAGACGAATATGTGATTCCAGAACCTTTGCATTTGAGTCTATTGGAAAATGGCTTTGGCGCTGAAGTTGTCTCTGAATGTGGACTTGGTAGCATGTGAAACCCGCATGTGGAGCATTGGTTTGTGTGCGATACTCAGCAAACTTCATTTCAGTCCAATGCGCTCAAAGGGCATTTAGCATAAAGGGTGAAAACGGAGTTTCCTTGAGAGCTGCTTGGAAGCCTGACGGTGTGTGACGTTGGTGAGCCAAATGGAGTTGTTCTCCCACAAGAAGCACTCGGCTGATGCTTCTTCAATATGCCCGTCACCAACATGCAGTGTTGCCTTGACCTATCATACTCAGAGACGAATATGTGATTCCAGAACCTTTGCATTTCGGGCTAGGGGAAAACGGCTTTGGCGCTGAAGTTGTCTCTGAATGTGGAGTTGGTAGCATGTGAAACCCGCATGTGGAGCATTGGTTTGTGTGCGATACTCAGCAAACTTCATTTCAGTCCAATGCGCTCAATGGGCATTTAGCATAAAGGGTGAAAACGGAGTTTCCTTGAGAGCTGCTTGTAAGCCTGACGGTGTGTGACGTTGTTGAGCCAAATGGAGTTGTTCTCCCACAAGAAGCACTCGGCTGATGCTTCTTCAATATGCCCGTACCAACATGCAGTGTTGCCTTGACCTATCATACTCAGAGATGAATATGTGATTCCAGAACCTTTGCATTTGGGGCTAGGTGAAAACGGCTTTGGCGCTGAAGTTGTCTCTGAATGTGGAGTTGGTAGCATGTGAAACCCGCATGTGGAGCATTGGTTTGTGTGCGACACTCAGCAAACTTCATTTCAGTCCAATGCGCTCAATGGGCATTTAGCATAAAGGGTGAAAACGGAGTTTCCTTGAGAGCTGCTTGGAAGCCTGACGGTGTGTGACGTTGGTGAGCCAAATGGAGTTGTTCTCCCACAAGAAGCACTCGGCTGATGCTTCTTCAATATGCCTGTAATAACATGCAGTGTTGCCTTGACCTATCATACTCAGAGACGAATATGTGATTCCAGAACCTTTGCATTTGAGTCTATTGGAAAATGGCTTTGGCGCTGAAGTTGTCTCTGAATGTGGAGTTGGTAGCATGTGAAACCCGCATGTGGAGCATTGGTTTGTGTGTGACACTCAGCAAACTTCATTTCAGTCCAATGCGCTCAATGGGCATTTAGCATAAAGGGTGAAAACGGAGTTTCCTTGAGAGCTGCTTGGAAGCCTGACGGTGTGTGACGTTGTTGAGCCAAATGGAGTTGTTCTCCCACAAGAAGCACTCGGCTGATGCTTCTTCAATATGCCCGTACCAACATGCAGTGTTGCCTTGACCTATCATACTCAGAGACGAATATGTGATTCCAGAACCTTTGCATTTGGGGCTAGGTGAAAACGGCTTTGGCGCTGAAGTTGTCTCTGAATGTGGAGTTGGTAGCATGTGAAACCCGCATGTGGAGCATTGGTTTGTGTGCGATACTCAGCAAACTTCATTTCAGTCCAATGCGCTCAATGGGCATTTAGCATAAAGGGTGAAAACGGAGTTTCCTTGAGAGCTGCTTGGAAGCCTGACGGTGTGTGACGTTGTTGAGCCAAATGGAGTTGTTCTCTCACAAGAAGCACTCGGCTGATGCTTCTTCAATATGCCTGTAATAACATGCAGTGTTGCCTTGACCTATCATACTCAGAGACGAATATGTGATTCCAGAACCTTTGCATTTGAGTCTATTGGAAAATGGCTTTGGCGCTGAAGTTGTCTCTGAATGTGGAGTTGGTAGCATGTGAAACCCGCATGTGGAGCATTGGTTTGTGTGCGATACTCAGCAAACTTCATTTCAGTCCAATGCGCTGAAAGGGCATTTAGCATAAAGGGTGAAAACGGAGTTTCCTTGAGAGCTGCTTGGAAGCCTGACGGTGTGTGACGTTGGTGAGCCAAATGGAGTTGTTCTCCCACAAGAAGCACTCGGCTGATGCTTCTTCAATATGCCCGTCACCAACATGCAGTGTTGCCTTGACCTATCATACTCAGAGATGAATATGTGATTCCAGAACCTTTGCATTTGGGGCTAGGGGAAAACGGCTTTGGCGCTGAAGTTGTCTCTGAATGTGGAGTTGGTAGCATGTGAAACCCGCATGTGGAGCATTGGTTTGTGTGCGACACTCAGCAAACTTCATTTCAGTCCAATGCGCTCAATGGGCATTTAGCATAAAGGGTGAAAACGGAGTTTCCTTGAGAGCTGCTTGGAAGCCTGACGGTGTGTGACGTTGGTGAGCCAAATGGAGTTGTTCTCCCACAAGAAGCACTCGGCTGATGCTTCTTCAATATGCCCGTACCAACATGCAGTGTTGCCTTGACCTATCATACTCAGAGACGAATATGTGATTCCAGAACCTTTGCATTTGAGTCTATTGGAAAACAGCTTTGGCGCTGAAGTTGTCTCTGAATGTGGAGTTGGTAGCATGTGAAACCCGCATGTGGAGCATTGGTTTGTGTGCGATACTCAGCAAACTTCATTTCAGTCCAATGCGCTCAATGGGCATTTAGCATAAAGGGTGAAAACGGAGTTTCCTTGAGAGCTGCTTGGAAGCCTGACGGTGTGTGACGTTGGTGAGCCAAATGGAGTTGTTCTCCCACAAGAAGCACTCGGCTGATGCTTCTTCAATATGCCTGTAATAACATGCAGTGTTGCCTTGACCTATCATACTCAGAGACGAATATGTGATTCCAGAACCTTTGCATTTGAGTCTATTGGAAAATGGCTTTGGCGCTGAAGTTGTCTCTGAATGTGGAGTTGGTAGCATGTGAAACCCGCATGTGGAGCATTGGTTTGTGTGCGATACTCAGCAAACTTCATTTCAGTCCAATGCGCTCAATGGGCATTTACATAAAGGGTGAAAACGGAGTTTCCTTGAGAGCTGCTTGTAAGCCTGACGGTGTGTGACGTTGGTGAGCCAAATGGAGTTGTTCTCCCACAAGAAGCACTCGGCTGATGCTTCTTCAATATGCCTGTAATAACATGCAGTGTTGCCTTGACCTATCATACTCAGAGACGAATATGTGATTCCAGAACCTTTGCATTTGGGGCTAGGGGAAAACGGCTTTGGCGCTGAAGTTGTCTCTGAATGTGGAGTTGGTAGCATGTGAAACCCGCATGTGGAGCATTGGTTTGTGTGCGATACTCAGCAAACTTCATTTCAGTCCAATGCGCTCAATGGGCATTTAGCATAAAGGGTGAAAACGGAGTTTCCTTGAGAGCTGCTTGTAAGCCTGACGGTGTGTGACGTTGTTGAGCCAAATGGAGTTGTCCTCCCACAAGAAGCACTCGGCTGATGCTTCTTCAATATGCCCGTACCAACATGCAGTGTTGCCTTGACCTATCATACTCAGAGATGAATATGTGATTCCAGAACCTTTGCATTTGGGGCTAGGTGAAAACGGCTTTGGCGCTGAAGTTGTCTCTGAATGTGGAGTTGGTAGCATGTGAAACCCGCATGTGGAGCATTGGTTTGTGTGCGACACTCAGCAAACTTCATTTCAGTCCAATGCGCTCAATGGGCATTTAGCATAAAGGGTGAAAACGGAGTTTCCTTGAGAGCTGCTTGTAAGCCTGACGGTGTGTGATGTTGGTGAGCCAAATGGAGTTGTTCTCCCACAAGAAGCACTCGGCTGATGCTTCTTCAATATGCCCGTACCAACATGCAGTGTTGCCTTGACCTATCATACTCAGAGACGAATATGTGATTCCAGAACCTTTGCATTTGGGGCTAGGGGAAAACGGCTTTGGCGCTGAAGTTGTCTCTGAATGTGGAGTTGGTAGCATGTGAAACCCGCATGTGGAGCATTGGTTTGTGTGCGATACTCAGCAAACTTCATTTCAGTCCAATGCGCTCAATGGGCATTTAGCATAAAGGGTGAAAACGGAGTTTCCTTGAGAGCTGCTTGGAAGCCTGACGGTGTGTGACGTTGGTGAGCCAAATGGAGTTGTTCTCCCACAAGAAGCACTCGGCTGATGCTTCTTCAATATGCCCGTCACCAACATGCAGTGTTGCCTTGACCTATCATACTCAGAGACGAATATGTGATTCCAGAACCGTTGCGTTTGGGGCTAGGCGAAAACGGCTTTGGCGCTGAAGTTGTCTCTGAATGTGGAGTTGGTAGCATGTGAAACCCGCATGTGGAGCATTGGTTTGTGTGCGATACTCAGCAAACTTCATTTCAGTCCAATGCGCTCAATGGGCATTTAGCATAAAGGGTGAAAACGGAGTTTCCTTGAGAGCTGCTTGTAAACCTGATGGTGTGTGACGTTGGTGAGCCAAATGGAGTTGTTCTCCCACAAGAAGCACTCGGCTGATGCTTCTTCAATATGCCCGTACCAACATGCAGTGTTGCCTTGACCTATCATACTCAGAGACGAATATGTGATTCCAGAACCTTTGCATTTCGGGCTAGGGGAAAACGGCTTTGGCGCTGAAGTTGTCTCTGAATGTGGAGTTGGTAGCATGTGAAACCCGCATGTGGAGCATTGGTTTGTGTGCGATACTCAGCAAACTTCATTTCAGTCCAGTGCGCTCAAAGGGCATTTAGCATAAAGGGTGAAAACGGAGTTTCCTTGAGAGCTGCTTGTAAGCCTGACGGTGTGTGACGTTGTTGAGCCAAATGGAGTTGTTCTCCCACAAGAAGCACTCGGCTGATGCTTCTTCAATATGCCCGTACCAACATGCAGTGTTGCCTTGACCTATCATACTCAGAGACGAATATGTGATTCCAGAACCTTTGCATTTGGGGCTAGGTGAAAACAGCTTTGGCGCTGAAGTTGTCTCTGAATGTGGAGTTGGTAGCATGTGAAACCCGCATGTGGAGCATTGGTTTGTGTGCGATACTCAGCAAACTTCATTTCAGTCCAATGCGCTCAATGGGCATTTAGCATAAAGGGTGAAAACGGAGTTTCCTTGAGAGCTGCTTGTAAGCCTGACGGTGTGTGACGTTGGTGAGCCAAATGGAGTTGTTCTCCCACAAGAAGCACTCGGCTGATGCTTCTTCAATATGCCCGTCACCAACATGCAGTGTTGCCTTGACCTATCATACTCAGAGACGAATATGTGATTCCAGAACCTTTGCATTTGGGGCTAGGGGAAAACGGCTTTGGCGCTGAAGTTGTCTCTGAATGTGGAGTTGGTAGCATGTGAAACCCGCATGTGGAGCATTGGTTTGTGTGCGATACTCAGCAAACTTCATTTCAGTCCAATGCGCTCAATGGGCATTTAGCATAAAGGGTGAAAACGGAGTTTCCTTGAGAGCTGCTTGTAAGCCTGACGGTGTGTGACGTTGTTGAGCCAAATGGAGTTGTTCTCCCACAAGAAGCACTCGGCTGATGCTTCTTCAATATGCCCGTACCAACATGCAGTGTTGCCTTGACCTATCATACTCAGAGATGAATATGTGATTCCAGAACCTTTGCATTTGGGGCTAGGTGAAAACGGCTTTGGCGCTGAAGTTGTCTCTGAATGTGGAGTTGGTAGCATGTGAAACCCGCATGTGGAGCATTGGTTTGTGTGCGACACTCAGCAAACTTCATTTCAGTCCAATGCGCTCAATGGGCATTTAGCATAAAGGGTGAAAACGGAGTTTCCTTGAGAGCTGCTTGTAAGCCTGACGGTGTGTGACGTTGGTGAGCCAAATGGAGTTGTTCTCCCACAAGAAGCACTCGGCTGATGCTTCTTCAATATGTCCGTACCAACATGCAGTGTTGCCTTGACCTATCATACTCAGAGACGAATATGTGATTCCAGAACCTTTGCATTTGGGGCTAGGCGAAAACGGCTTTGGCGCTGAAGTTGTCTCTGAATGTGGAGTTGGTAGCATGTGAAACCCGCATGTGGAGCATTGGTTTGTGTGCGATACTCAGCAAACTTCATTTCAGTCCAATGCGCTCAATGGGCATTTAGCATAAAGGGTGAAAACGGAGTTTCCTTGAGAGCTGCTTGGAAGCCTGACGGTGTGTGACGTTGGTGAGCCAAATGGAGTTGTTCTCCCACAAGAAGCACTCGGCTGATGCTTCTTCAATATGCCCGTACCAACATGCAGTGTTGCCTTGACCTATCATACTCAGAGACGAATATGTGATTCCAGAACCTTTGCATTTGAGGCTATTGGAAAATGGCTTTGGCGCTGAAGTTGTCTCTGAATGTGGAGTTGGTAGCATGTGAAACCCGCATGTGGAGCATTGGTTTGTGTGCGATACTCAGCAAACTTCATTTCAGTCCAATGCGCTCAATGGGCATTTAGCATAAAGGGTGAAAACGGAGTTTCCTTGAGAGCTGCTTGTAAGCCTGACGGTGTGTGACGTTGGTGAGCCAAATGGAGTTGTTCTCCCACAAGAAGCACTCGGCTGATGCTTCTTCAATATGCCCGTCACCAACATGCAGTGTTGCCTTGACCTATCATACTCAGAGACGAATATGTGATTCCAGAACCTTTGCATTTGGGGCTAGGGGAAAACGGCTTTGGCGCTGAAGTTGTCTCTGAATGTGGAGTTGGTAGCATGTGAAACCCGCATGTGGAGCATTGGTTTGTGTGCGATACTCAGCAAACTTCATTTCAGTCCAATGCGCTCAATGGGCATTTAGCATAAAGGGTGAAAACGGAGTTTCCTTGAGAGCTGCTTGGAAGCCTGACGGTGTGTGACGTTGGTGAGCCAAATGGAGTTGTTCTCCCACAAGAAGCACTCGGCTGATGCTTCTTCAATATGCCTGTAATAACATGCAGTGTTGCCTTGACCTATCATACTCAGAGACGAATATGTGATTCCAGAACCTTTGCATTTGGGGCTAGGGGAAAACGGCTTTGGCGCTGAAGTTGTCTCTGAATGTGGAGTTGGTAGCATGTGAAACCCGCATGTGGAGCATTGGTTTGTGTGCGATACTCAGCAAACTTCATTTCAGTCCAATGCGCTCAATGGGCATTTAGCATAAAGGGTGAAAACGGAGTTTCCTTGAGAGCTGCTTGGAAACCTGACAGTGTGTGACGTTGTTGAGCCAAATGGAGTTGTTCTCCCACAAGAAGCACTCGGCTGATGCTTCTTCAATATGCCCGTACCAACATGCAGTGTTGCCTTGACCTATCATACTCAGAGACGAATATGTGATTCCAGAACCTTTGCATTTGGGGCTAGGGGAAAACGGCTTTGGCGCTGAAGTTGTCTCTGAATGTGGAGTTGGTAGCATGTGAAACCCGCATGTGGAGCATTGGTTTGTGTGCGACACTCAGCAAACTTCATTTCAGTCCAATGCGCTCAATGGGCATTTAGCATAAAGGGTGAAAACGGAGTTTCCTTGAGAGCTGCTTGGAAGCCTGACGGTGTGTGACGTTGGTGAGCCAAATGGAGTTGTTCTCCCACAAGAAGCACTCGGCTGATGCTTCTTCAATATGCCCGTACCAACATGCAGTGTTGCCTTGACCTATCATACTCAGAGACGAATATGTGATTCCAGAACCTTTGCATTTGGGGCTAGGGGAAAACGGCTTTGGCGCTGAAGTTGTCTCTGAATGTGGAGTTGGTAGCATGTGAAACCCGCATGTGGAGCATTGGTTTGTGTGCGATACTCAGCAAACTTCATTTCAGTCCAATGCGCTCAATGGGCATTTAGCATAAAGGGTGAAAACGGAGTTTCCTTGAGAGCTGCTTGGAAGCCTGACGGTGTGTGACGTTGGTGAGCCAAATGGAGTTGTTCTCCCACAAGAAGCACTCGGCTGATGCTTCTTCAATATGCCCGTCACCAACATGCAGTGTTGCCTTGACCTATCATACTCAGAGACGAATATGTGATTCCAGAACCGTTGCGTTTGGGGCTAGGCGAAAACGGCTTTGGCGCTGAAGTTGTCTCTGAATGTGGAGTTGGTAGCATGTGAAACCCGCATGTGGAGCATTGGTTTGTGTGCGATACTCAGCAAACTTCATTTCAGTCCAATGCGCTCAATGGGCATTTAGCATAAAGGGTGAAAACGGAGTTTCCTTGAGAGCTGCTTGTAAGCCTGACGGTGTGTGACGTTGTTGAGCCAAATGGAGTTGTTCTCCCACAAGAAGCACTCGGCTGATGCTTCTTCAATATGCCCGTACCAACATGCAGTGTTGCCTTGACCTATCATACTCAGAGACGAATATGTGATTCCAGAACCTTTGCATTTGGGGCTAGGCGAAAACGGCTTTGGCGCTGAAGTTGTCTCTGAATGTGGAGTTGGTAGCATGTGAAACCCGCATGTGGAGCATTGGTTTGTGTGCGATACTCAGCAAACTTCATTTCAGTCCAATGCGCTCAATGGGCATTTAGCATAAAGGGTGAAAACGGAGTTTCCTTGAGAGCTGCTTGTAAGCCTGACGGTGTGTGACGTTGGTGAGCCAAATGGAGTTGTTCTCCCACAAGAAGCACTCGGCTGATGCTTCTTCAATATGCCCGTCACCAACATGCAGTGTTGCCTTGACCTATCATACTCAGAGACGAATATGTGATTCCAGAACCTTTGCATTTGGGGCTAGGTGAAAACGGCTTTTGCGCTGAAGTTGTCTCTGAATGTGGAGTTGGTAGCATGTGAAACCCGCATGTGGAGCATTGGTTTGTGTGCGATACTCAGCAAACTTCATTTCAGTCCAATGCGCTCAATGGGCATTTAGCATAAAGGGTGAAAACGGAGTTTCCTTGAGAGCTGCTTGTAAGCCTGATGGTGTGTGACGTTGTTGAGCCAAATGGAGTTGTTCTCCCACAAGAAGCACTCGGCTGATGCTTCTTCAATATGCCTGTAATAACATGCAGTGTTGCCTTGACCTATCATACTCAGAGACGAATATGTGATTCCAGAACCTTTGCATTTGAGGCTATTGGAAAATGGCTTTGGCGCTGAAGTTGTCTCTGAATGTGGAGTTGGTAGCATGTGAAACCCGCATGTGGAGCATTGGTTTGTGTGCGATACTCAGCAAACTTCATTTCAGTCCAATGCGCTCAATGGGCATTTAGCATAAAGGGTGATAACGGAGTTTCCTTGAGAGCTGCTTGTAAGCCTGACGGTGTGTGACGTTGTTGAGCCAAATGGAGTTGTTCTCCCACAAGAAGCACTCGGCTGATGCTTCTTCAATATGCCCGTACCAACATGCAGTGTTGCCTTGACCTATCATACTCAGAGACGAATATGTGATTCCAGAACCTTTGCATTTGGGGCTAGGGGAAAACGGCTTTGGCGCTGAACTTGTCTCTGAATGTGGAGTTGGTAGCATGTGAAACCCGCATGTGGAGCATTGGTTTGTGTGCGATACTCAGCAAACTTCATTTCAGTCCAATGCGCTCAATGGGCATTTAGCATAAAGGGTGAAAACGGAGTTTCCTTGAGAGCTGCTTGGAAGCCTGACGGTGTGTGACGTTGGTGAGCCAAATGGAGTTGTTCTCCCACAAGAAGCACTCGGCTGATGCTTCTTCAATATGCCCGTCACCAACATGCAGTGTTGCCTTGACCTATCATACTCAGAGACGAATATGTGATTCCAGAACCTTTGCATTTGGGGCTAGGGGAAAACGGCTTTGGCGCTGAAGTTGTCTCTGAATGTGGAGTTGGTAGCATGTGAAACCCGCATGTGGAGCATTGGTTTGTGTGCGATACTCAGCAAACTTCATTTCAGTCCAATGCGCTCAATGGGCATTTAGCATAAAGGGTGAAAACGGAGTTTCCTTGAGAGCTGCTTGTAAGCCTGACGGTGTGTGACGTTGTTGAGCCAAATGGAGTTGTTCTCCCACAAGAAGCACTCGGCTGATGCTTCTTCAATATGCCCGTACCAACATGCAGTGTTGCCTTGACCTATCATACTCAGAGATGAATATGTGATTCCAGAACCTTTGCATTTGGGGCTAGGTGAAAACGGCTTTGGCGCTGAAGTTGTCTCTGAATGTGGAGTTGGTAGCATGTGAAACCCGCATGTGGAGCATTGGTTTGTGTGCGACACTCAGCAAACTTCATTTCAGTCCAATGCGCTCAATGGGCATTTAGCATAAAGGGTGAAAACGGAGTTTCCTTGAGAGCTGCTTGGAAGCCTGACGGTGTGTGACGTTGGTGAGCCAAATGGAGTTGTTCTCCCACAAGAAGCACTCGGCTGATGCTTCTTCAATATGCCCGTACCAACATGCAGTGTTGCCTTGACCTATCATACTCAGAGACGAATATGTGATTCCAGAACCTTTGCATTTGAGTCTATTGGAAAACAGCTTTGGCGCTGAAGTTGTCTCTGAATGTGGAGTTGGTAGCATGTGAAACCCGCATGTGGAGCATTGGTTTGTGTGCGATACTCAGCAAACTTCATTTCAGTCCAATGCGCTCAATGGGCATTTAGCATAAAGGGTGAAAACGGAGTTTCCTTGAGAGCTGCTTGGAAGCCTGACGGTGTGTGACGTTGGTGAGCCAAATGGAGTTGTTCTCCCACAAGAAGCACTCGGCTGATGCTTCTTCAATATGCCTGTAATAACATGCAGTGTTGCCTTGACCTATCATACTCAGAGACGAATATGTGATTCCAGAACCTTTGCGTTTGAGTCTATTGGAAAATGGCTTTGGCGCTGAAGTTGTCTCTGAATGTGGAGTTGGTAGCATGTGAAACCCGCATGTGGAGCATTGGTTTGTGTGCGATACTCAGCAAACTTCATTTCAGTCCAATGCGCTCAATGGGCATTTAGCATAAAGGGTGAAAACGGAGTTTCCTTGAGAGCTGCTTGTAAGCCTGACAGTGTGTGACGTTGTTGAGCCAAATGGAGTTGTTCTCCCACAAGAAGCACTCGGCTGATGCTTCTTCAATATGCCCGTACCAACATGCAGTGTTGCCTTGACCTATCATACTCAGAGACGAATATGTGATTCCAGAACCTTTGCATTTGGGGCTAGGGGAAAACGGCTTTGGCGCTGAAGTTGTCTCTGAATGTGGAGTTGGTAGCATGTGAAACCCGCATGTGGAGCATTGGTTTGTGTGCGACACTCAGCAAACTTCATTTCAGTCCAATGCGCTCAATGGGCATTTAGCATAAAGGGTGAAAACGGAGTTTCCTTGAGAGCTGCTTGGAAGCCTGACGGTGTGTGACGTTGGTGAGCCAAATGGAGTTGTTCTCCCACAAGAAGCACTCGGCTGATGCTTCTTCAATATGCCCGTACCAACATGCAGTGTTGCCTTGACCTATCATACTCAGAGACGAATATGTGATTCCAGAACCTTTGCATTTGGGGCTAGGGGAAAACGGCTTTGGCGCTGAAGTTGTCTCTGAATGTGGAGTTGGTAGCATGTGAAACCCGCATGTGGAGCATTGGTTTGTGTGCGATACTCAGCAAACTTCATTTCAGTCCAATGCGCTCAATGGGCATTTAGCATAAAGGGTGAAAACGGAGTTTCCTTGAGAGCTGCTTGGAAGCCTGACGGTGTGTGACGTTGGTGAGCCAAATGGAGTTGTTCTCCCACAAGAAGCACTCGGCTGATGCTTCTTCAATATGCCCGTCACCAACATGCAGTGTTGCCTTGACCTATCATACTCAGAGACGAATATGTGATTCCAGAACCGTTGCGTTTGGGGCTAGGCGAAAACGGCTTTGGCGCTGAAGTTGTCTCTGAATGTGGAGTTGGTAGCATGTGAAACCCGCATGTGGAGCATTGGTTTGTGTGCGATACTCAGCAAACTTCATTTCAGTCCAATGCGCTCAAAGGGCATTTAGCATAAAGGGTGAAAACGGAGTTTCCTTGAGAGCTGCTTGTAAGCCTGACGGTGTGTGACGTTGTTGAGCCAAATGGAGTTGTTCTCCCACAAGAAGCACTCGGCTGATGCTTCTTCAATATGCCCGTACCAACATGCAGTGTTGCCTTGACCTATCATACTCAGAGACGAATATGTGATTCCAGAACCTTTGCATTTGGGGCTAGGCGAAAACGGCTTTGGCGCTGAAGTTGTCTCTGAATGTGGAGTTGGTAGCATGTGAAACCCGCATGTGGAGCATTGGTTTGTGTGCGATACTCAGCAAACTTCATTTCAGTCCAATGCGCTCAATGGGCATTTAGCATAAAGGGTGAAAACGGAGTTTCCTTGAGAGCTGCTTGTAAGCCTGACGGTGTGTGACGTTGGTGAGCCAAATGGAGTTGTTCTCCCACAAGAAGCACTCGGCTGATGCTTCTTCAATATGCCCGTCACCAACATGCAGTGTTGCCTTGACCTATCATACTCAGAGACGAATATGTGATTCCAGAACCTTTGCATTTGGGGCTAGGTGAAAACGGCTTTTGCGCTGAAGTTGTCTCTGAATGTGGAGTTGGTAGCATGTGAAACCCGCATGTGGAGCATTGGTTTGTGTGCGATACTCAGCAAACTTCATTTCAGTCCAATGCGCTCAATGGGCATTTAGCATAAAGGGTGAAAACGGAGTTTCCTTGAGAGCTGCTTGTAAGCCTGATGGTGTGTGACGTTGTTGAGCCAAATGGAGTTGTTCTCCCACAAGAAGCACTCGGCTGATGCTTCTTCAATATGCCTGTAATAACATGCAGTGTTGCCTTGACCTATCATACTCAGAGACGAATATGTGATTCCAGAACCTTTGCATTTGAGGCTATTGGAAAATGGCTTTGGCGCTGAAGTTGTCTCTGAATGTGGAGTTGGTAGCATGTGAAACCCGCATGTGGAGCATTGGTTTGTGTGCGATACTCAGCAAACTTCATTTCAGTCCAATGCGCTCAATGGGCATTTAGCATAAAGGGTGATAACGGAGTTTCCTTGAGAGCTGCTTGTAAGCCTGACGGTGTGTGACGTTGTTGAGCCAAATGGAGTTGTTCTCCCACAAGAAGCACTCGGCTGATGCTTCTTCAATATGCCCGTACCAACATGCAGTGTTGCCTTGACCTATCATACTCAGAGACGAATATGTGATTCCAGAACCTTTGCATTTGGGGCTAGGGGAAAACGGCTTTGGCGCTGAACTTGTCTCTGAATGTGGAGTTGGTAGCATGTGAAACCCGCATGTGGAGCATTGGTTTGTGTGCGATACTCAGCAAACTTCATTTCAGTCCAATGCGCTCAATGGGCATTTAGCATAAAGGGTGAAAACGGAGTTTCCTTGAGAGCTGCTTGGAAGCCTGACGGTGTGTGACGTTGGTGAGCCAAATGGAGTTGTTCTCCCACAAGAAGCACTCGGCTGATGCTTCTTCAATATGCCCGTCACCAACATGCAGTGTTGCCTTGACCTATCATACTCAGAGACGAATATGTGATTCCAGAACCTTTGCATTTGGGGCTAGGGGAAAACGGCTTTGGCGCTGAAGTTGTCTCTGAATGTGGAGTTGGTAGCATGTGAAACCCGCATGTGGAGCATTGGTTTGTGTGCGATACTCAGCAAACTTCATTTCAGTCCAATGCGCTCAATGGGCATTTAGCATAAAGGGTGAAAACGGAGTTTCCTTGAGAGCTGCTTGTAAGCCTGACGGTGTGTGACGTTGTTGAGCCAAATGGAGTTGTTCTCCCACAAGAAGCACTCGGCTGATGCTTCTTCAATATGCCCGTACCAACATGCAGTGTTGCCTTGACCTATCATACTCAGAGATGAATATGTGATTCCAGAACCTTTGCATTTGGGGCTAGGTGAAAACGGCTTTGGCGCTGAAGTTGTCTCTGAATGTGGAGTTGGTAGCATGTGAAACCCGCATGTGGAGCATTGGTTTGTGTGCGACACTCAGCAAACTTCATTTCAGTCCAATGCGCTCAATGGGCATTTAGCATAAAGGGTGAAAACGGAGTTTCCTTGAGAGCTGCTTGTAAGCCTGACGGTGTGTGACGTTGGTGAGCCAAATGGAGTTGTTCTCCCACAAGAAGCACTCGGCTGATGCTTCTTCAATATGCCCGTACCAACATGCAGTGTTGCCTTGACCTATCATACTCAGAGACGAATATGTGATTCCAGAACCTTTGCATTTGGGGCTAGGTGAAAACAGCTTTGGCGCTGAAGTTGTCTCTGAATGTGGAGTTGGTAGCATGTGAAACCCGCATGTGGAGCATTGGTTTGTGTGCGATACTCAGCAAACTTCATTTCAGTCCAATGCGCTCAATGGGCATTTAGCATAAAGGGTGAAAACGGAGTTTCCTTGAGAGCTGCTTGTAAGCCTGACGGTGTGTGACGTTGGTGAGCCAAATGGAGTTGTTCTCCCACAAGAAGCACTCGGCTGATGCTTCTTCAATATGCCCGTCACCAACATGCAGTGTTGCCTTGACCTATCATACTCAGAGATGAATATGTGATTCCAGAACCTTTGCATTTGGGGCTAGGTGAAAACGGCTTTGGCGCTGAAGTTGTCTCTGAATGTGGAGTTGGTAGCATGTGAAACCCGCATGTGGAGCATTGGTTTGTGTGCGACACTCAGCAAACTTCATTTCAGTCCAATGCGCTCAATGGGCATTTAGCATAAAGGGTGAAAACGGAGTTTCCTTGAGAGCTGCTTGTAAGCCTGACGGTGTGTGACGTTGGTGAGCCAAATGGAGTTGTTCTCCCACAAGAAGCACTCGGCTGATGCTTCTTCAATATGTCCGTACCAACATGCAGTGTTGCCTTGACCTATCATACTCAGAGACGAATATGTGATTCCAGAACCTTTGCATTTGGGGCTAGGCGAAAACGGCTTTGGCGCTGAAGTTGTCTCTGAATGTGGAGTTGGTAGCATGTGAAACCCGCATGTGGAGCATTGGTTTGTGTGCGATACTCAGCAAACTTCATTTCAGTCCAATGCGCTCAATGGGCATTTAGCATAAAGGGTGAAAACGGAGTTTCCTTGAGAGCTGCTTGTAAGCCTGACGGTGTGTGACGTTGGTGAGCCAAATGGAGTTGTTCTCCCACAAGAAGCACTCGGCTGATGCTTCTTCAATATGCCTGTAATAACATGCAGTGTTGCCTTGACCTATCATACTCAGAGACGAATATGTGATTCCAGAACCTTTGCATTTGAGGCTATTGGAAAATGGCTTTGGCGCTGAAGTTGTCTCTGAATGTGGAGTTGGTAGCATGTGAAACCCGCATGTGGAGCATTGGTTTGTGTGCGATACTCAGCAAACTTCATTTCAGTCCAATGCGCTCAATGGGCATTTAGCATAAAGGGTGAAAACGGAGTTTCCTTGAGAGCTGCTTGTAAGCCTGACGGTGTGTGACGTTGGTGAGCCAAATGGAGTTGTTCTCCCACAAGAAGCACTCGGCTGATGCTTCTTCAATATGCCCGTCACCAACATGCAGTGTTGCCTTGACCTATCATACTCAGAGACGAATATGTGATTCCAGAACCTTTGCATTTGGGGCTAGGGGAAAACGGCTTTGGCGCTGAAGTTGTCTCTGAATGTGGAGTTGGTAGCATGTGAAACCCGCATGTGGAGCATTCGTTTGTGTGCGATACTCAGCAAACTTCATTTCAGTCCAATGCGCTCAATGGGCATTTAGCATAAAGGGTGAAAACGGAGTTTCCTTGAGAGCTGCTTGGAAGCCTGACGGTGTGTGACGTTGTTGAGCCAAATGGAGTTGTTCTCCCACAAGAAGCACTCGGCTGATGCTTCTTCAATATGCCTGTAATAACATGCAGTGTTGCCTTGACCTATCATACTCAGAGACGAATATGTGATTCCAGAACCTTTGCATTTGGGGCTAGGCGAAAACGGCTTTGGCGCTGAAGTTGTCTCTGAATGTGGAGTTGGTAGCATGTGAAACCCGCATGTGGAGCATTGGTTTGTGTGCGATACTCAGCAAACTTCATTTCAGTCCAATGCGCTCAATGGGCATTTAGCATAAAGGGTGAAAACGGAGTTTCCTTGAGAGCTGCTTGGAAGCCTGACGGTGTGTGACGTTGGTGAGCCAAATGGAGTTGTTCTCCCACAAGAAGCACTCGGCTGATGCTTCTTCAATATGCCCGTCACCAACATGCAGTGTTGCCTTGACCTATCATACTCAGAGACGAATATGTGATTCCAGAACCTTTGCATTTGGGGCTAGGGGAAAACGGCTTTGGCGCTGAAGTTGTCTCTGAATGTGGAGTTGGTAGCATGTGAAACCCGCATGTGGAGCATTGGTTTGTGTGCGATACTCAGCAAACTTCATTTCAGTCCAATGCGCTCAATGGGCATTTAGCATAAAGGGTGAAAACGGAGTTTCCTTGAGAGCTGCTTGTAAGCCTGACAGTGTGTGACGTTGTTGAGCCAAATGGAGTTGTTCTCCCACAAGAAGCACTCGGCTGATGCTTCTTCAATATGCCCGTACCAACATGCAGTGTTGCCTTGACCTATCATACTCAGAGACGAATATGTGATTCCAGAACCTTTGCATTTGGGGCTAGGTGAAAACGGCTTTGGCGCTGAAGTTGTCTCTGAATGTGGAGTTGGTAGCATGTGAAACCCGCATGTGGAGCATTGGTTTGTGTGCGACACTCAGCAAACTTCATTTCAGTCCAATGCGCTCAATGGGCATTTAGCATAAAGGGTGAAAACGGAGTTTCCTTGAGAGCTGCTTGGAAGCCTGACGGTGTGTGACGTTGGTGAGCCAAATGGAGTTGTTCTCCCACAAGAAGCACTCGGCTGATGCTTCTTCAATATGCCCGTACCAACATGCAGTGTTGCCTTGACCTATCATACTCAGAGACGAATATGTGATTCCAGAACCTTTGCATTTGGGGCTAGGGGAAAACGGCTTTGGCGCTGAAGTTGTCTCTGAATGTGGAGTTGGTAGCATGTGAAACCCGCATGTGGAGCATTGGTTTGTGTGCGATACTCAGCAAACTTCATTTCAGTCCAATGCGCTCAATGGGCATTTAGCATAAAGGGTGAAAACGGAGTTTCCTTGAGAGCTGCTTGGAAGCCTGACGGTGTGTGACGTTGGTGAGCCAAATGGAGTTGTTCTCCCACAAGAAGCACTCGGCTGATGCTTCTTCAATATGCCCGTCACCAACATGCAGTGTTGCCTTGACCTATCATACTCAGAGACGAATATGTGATTCCAGAACCGTTGCGTTTGGGGCTAGGCGAAAACGGCTTTGGCGCTGAAGTTGTCTCTGAATGTGGAGTTGGTAGCATGTGAAACCCGCATGTGGAGCATTGGTTTGTGTGCGATACTCAGCAAACTTCATTTCAGTCCAGTGCGCTCAAAGGGCATTTAGCATAAAGGGTGAAAACGGAGTTTCCTTGAGAGCTGCTTGTAAGCCTGACGGTGTGTGACGTTGGTGAGCCAAATGGAGTTGTTCTCCCACAAGAAGCACTCGGCTGATGCTTCTTCAATATGCCCGTCACCAACATGCAGTGTTGCCTTGACCTATCATACTCAGAGACGAATATGTGATTCCAGAACCTTTGCATTTGGGGCTAGGTGAAAACGGCTTTTGCGCTGAAGTTGTCTCTGAATGTGGAGTTGGTAGCATGTGAAACCCGCATGTGGAGCATTGGTTTGTGTGCGATACTCAGCAAACTTCATTTCAGTCCAATGCGCTCAATGGGCATTTAGCATAAAGGGTGAAAACGGAGTTTCCTTGAGAGCTGCTTGTAAGCCTGACGGTGTGTGACGTTGTTGAGCCAAATGGAGTTGTTCTCCCACAAGAAGCACTCGGCTGATGCTTCTTCAATATGCCTGTAATAACATGCAGTGTTGCCTTGACCTATCATACTCAGAGACGAATATGTGATTCCAGAACCTTTGCATTTGAGGCTATTGGAAAATGGCTTTGGCGCTGAAGTTGTCTCTGAATGTGGAGTTGGTAGCATGTGAAACCCGCATGTGGAGCATTGGTTTGTGTGCGATACTCAGCAAACTTCATTTCAGTCCAATGCGCTCAATGGGCATTTAGCATAAAGGGTGATAACGGAGTTTCCTTGAGAGCTGCTTGTAAGCCTGACGGTGTGTGACGTTGTTGAGCCAAATGGAGTTGTTCTCCCACAAGAAGCACTCGGCTGATGCTTCTTCAATATGCCCGTACCAACATGCAGTGTTGCCTTGACCTATCATACTCAGAGACGAATATGTGATTCCAGAACCTTTGCATTTGGGGCTAGGGGAAAACGGCTTTGGCGCTGAACTTGTCTCTGAATGTGGAGTTGGTAGCATGTGAAACCCGCATGTGGAGCATTGGTTTGTGTGCGATACTCAGCAAACTTCATTTCAGTCCAATGCGCTCAATGGGCATTTAGCATAAAGGGTGAAAACGGAGTTTCCTTGAGAGCTGCTTGGAAGCCTGACGGTGTGTGACGTTGGTGAGCCAAATGGAGTTGTTCTCCCACAAGAAGCACTCGGCTGATGCTTCTTCAATATGCCCGTCACCAACATGCAGTGTGCCTTGACCTATCATACTCAGAGACGAATATGTGATTCCAGAACCTTTGCATTTGGGGCTAGGCGAAAACGGCTTTGGCGCTGAAGTTGTCTCTGAATGTGGACTTGGTAGCATGTGAAACCCGCATGTGGAGCATTGGTTTGTGTGCGATACTCAGCAAACTTCATTTCAGTCCAATGCGCTCAATGGGCATTTAGCATAAAGGGTGAAAACGGAGTTTCCTTGAGAGCTGCTTGTAAGCCTGACGGTGTGTGACGTTGGTGAGCCAAATGGAGTTGTTCTCCCACAAGAAGCACTCGGCTGATGCTTCTTCAATATGCCCGTACCAACATGCAGTGTTGCCTTGACCTATCATACTCAGAGACGAATATGTGATTCCAGAACCTTTGCATTTGGGGCTAGAGGAAAAAGGCTTTGGCGCTGAACTTGTCTCTGAATGTGGAGTTGGTAGCATGTGAAACCCGCATGTGGAGCATTGGTTTGTGTGCGATACTCAGCAAACTTCATTTCAGTCCAATGCGCTCAATGGGCATTTAGCATAAAGGGTGAAAACGGAGTTTCCTTGAGAGCTGCTTGTAAGCCTGACGGTGTGTGACGTTGTTGAGCCAAATGGAGTTGTTCTCCCACAAGAAGCACTCGGCTGATGCTTCTTCAATATGCCCGTCACCAACATGCAGTGTTGCCTTGACCTATCATACTCAGAGACGAATATGTGATTCCAGAACCTTTGCGTTTGGGGCTAGGCGAAAACGGCTTTGGCGCTGAAGTTGTCTCTGAATGTGGAGTTGGTAGCATGTGAAACCCGCATGTGGAGCATTGGTTTGTGTGCGATACTCAGCAAACTTCATTTCAGTCCAATGCGCTCAATGGGCATTTAGCATAAAGGGTGAAAACGGAGTTTCCTTGAGAGCTGCTTGTAAGCCTGACGGTGTGTGACGTTGGTGAGCCAAATGGAGTTGTTCTCCCACAAGAAGCACTCGGCTGATGCTTCTTCAATATGCCCGTACCAACATGCAGTGTTGCCTTGACCTATCATACTCAGAGACGAATATGTGATTCCAGAACCTTTGCATTTCGGGCTAGGGGAAAACGGCTTTGGCGCTGAAGTTGTCTCTGAATGTGGAGTTGGTAGCATGTGAAACCCGCATGTGGAGCATTGGTTTGTGTGCGATACTCAGCAAACTTCATTTCAGTCCAGTGCGCTCAAAGGGCATTTAGCATAAAGGGTGAAAACGGAGTTTCCTTGAGAGCTGCTTGTAAGCCTGACGGTGTGTGACGTTGTTGAGCCAAATGGAGTTGTTCTCCCACAAGAAGCACTCGGCTGATGCTTCTTCAATATGCCCGTACCAACATGCAGTGTTGCCTTGACCTATCATACTCAGAGACGAATATGTGATTCCAGAACCTTTGCATTTGAGGCTATTGGAAAATGGCTTTGGCGCTGAAGTTGTCTCTGAATGTGGAGTTGGTAGCATGTGAAACCCGCATGTGGAGCATTGGTTTGTGTGCGATACTCAGCAAACTTCCTTTCAGTCCAATGCGCTCAATGGGCATTTAGCATAAAGGGTGAAAACGGAGTTTCCTTGAGAGCTGCTTGTAAGCCTGACGGTGTGTGACGTTGTTGAGCCAAATGGAGTTGTTCTCCCACAAGAAGCACTCGGCTGATGCTTCTTCAACATGCCCGTACCAACATGCAGTGTTGCCTTGACCTATCATACTCAGAGACGAATATGTGATTCCAGAACCTTTGCATTTGGGGCTAGGGGAAAACGGTTTTGGCGCTGAAGTTGTCTCTGAATGTGGAGTTGGTAGCATGTGAAACCCGCATGTGGAGCATTGGTTTGTGTGCGATACTCAGCAAACTTCATTTCAGTCCAATGCGCTCAATGGGCATTTAGCATAAAGGGTGAAAACGGAGTTTCCTTGAGAGCTGCTTGGAAGCCTGACGGTGTGTGACGTTGTTGAGCCAAATGGAGTTGTTCTCCCACAAGAAGCACTCGGCTGATGCTTCTTCAATATGCCCGTCACCATATGCAGTGTGCCTTGACCTATCATACTCAGAGACGAATATGTGATTCCAGAACCTTTGCATTTGGGGCTAGGGGAAAACGGCTTTGGCGCTGAAGTTGTCTCTGAATGTGGACTTGGTAGCATGTGAAACCCGCATGTGGAGCATTGGTTTGTGTGCGATACTCAGCAAACTTCATTTCAGTCCAATGCGCTCAATGGGCATTTAGCATAAAGGGTGAAAACGGAGTTTCCTTGAGAGCTGCTTGTAAGCCTGACGGTGTGTGACGTTGGTGAGCCAAATGGAGTTGTTCTCCCACAAGAAGCACTCGGCTGATGCTTCTTCAATATGCCCGTACCAACATGCAGTGTTGCCTTGACCTATCATACTCAGAGACGAATATGTGATTCCAGAACCTTTGCATTTGGGGCTAGGGGAAAACGGCTTTGGCGCTGAACTTGTCTCTGAATGTGGAGTTGGTAGCATGTGAAACCCGCATGTGGAGCATTGGTTTGTGTGCGATACTCAGCAAACTTCATTTCAGTCCAATGCGCTCAATGGGCATTTAGCATAAAGGGTGAAAACGGAGTTTCCTTGAGAGCTGCTTGTAAGCCTGACGGTGTGTGACGTTGTTGAGCCAAATGGAGTTGTTCTCCCACAAGAAGCACTCGGCTGATGCTTCTTCAATATGCCCGTACCAACATGCAGTGTTGCCTTGACCTATCATACTCAGAGACGAATATGTGATTCCAGAACCTTTGCATTTGGGGCTAGGGGAAAACGGTTTTGGCGCTGAAGTTGTCTCTGAATGTGGAGTTGGTAGCATGTGAAACCCGCATGTGGAGCATTGGTTTGTGTGCGATACTCAGCAAACTTCATTTCAGTCCAATGCGCTCAATGGGCATTTAGCATAAAGGGTGAAAACGGAGTTTCCTTGAGAGCTGCTTGGAAGCCTGACGGTGTGTGACGTTGTTGAGCCAAATGGAGTTGTTCTCCCACAAGAAGCACTCGGCTGATGCTTCTTCAATATGCCCGTCACCAACATGCAGTGTGCCTTGACCTATCATACTCAGAGACGAATATGTGATTCCAGAACCTTTGCATTTGGGGCTAGGGGAAAACGGCTTTGGCGCTGAAGTTGTCTCTGAATGTGGACTTGGTAGCATGTGAAACCCGCATGTGGAGCATTGGTTTGTGTGCGATACTCAGCAAACTTCATTTCAGTCCAATGCGCTCAATGGGCATTTAGCATAAAGGGTGAAAACGGAGTTTCCTTGAGAGCTGCTTGGAAGCCTGACGGTGTGTGACGTTGGTGAGCCAAATGGAGTTGTTCTCCCACAAGAAGCACTCGGCTGATGCTTCTTCAATATGCCCGTACCAACATGCAGTGTTGCCTTGACCTATCATACTCAGAGACGAATATGTGATTCCAGAACCTTTGCATTTGGGGCTAGGGGAAAACGGCTTTGGCGCTGAAGTTGTCTCTGAATGTGGACTTGGTAGCATGTGAAACCCGCATGTGGAGCATTGGTTTGTGTGCGATACTCAGCAAACTTCATTTCAGTCCAATGCGCTCAATGGGCATTTAGCATAAAGGGTGAAAACGGAGTTTCCTTGAGAGCTGCTTGTAAGCCTGACGGTGTGTGACGTTGGTGAGCCAAATGGAGTTGTTCTCCCACAAGAAGCACTCGGCTGATGCTTCTTCAATATGCCCGTCACCAACATGCAGTGTTGCCTTGACCTATCATACTCAGAGACGAATATGTGATTCCAGAACCTTTGCGTTTGGGGCTAGGCGAAAACGGCTTTGGCGCTGAAGTTGTCTCTGAATGTGGAGTTGGTAGCATGTGAAACCCGCATGTGGAGCATTGGTTTGTGTGCGATACTCAGCAAACTTCATTTCAGTCCAATGCGCTCAATGGGCATTTAGCATAAAGGGTGAAAACGGAGTTTCCTTGAGAGCTGCTTGGAAGCCTGATGGTGTGTGACGTTGGTGAGCCAAATGGAGTTGTTCTCCCACAAGAAGCACTCGGCTGATGCTTCTTCAATATGCCCGTACCAACATGCAGTGTTGCCTTGACCTATCATACTCAGAGACGAATATGTGATTCCAGAACCTTTGCATTTGGGGCTAGGGGAAAACGGCTTTGGCGCTGAAGTTGTCTCTGAATGTGGAGTTGGTAGCATGTGAAACCCGCATGTGGAGCATTGGTTTGTGTGCGATACTCAGCAAACTTCATTTCAGTCCAGTGCGCTCAAAGGGCATTTAGCATAAAGGGTGAAAACGGAGTTTCCTTGAGAGCTGCTTGTAAGCCTGACGGTGTGTGACGTTGTTGAGCCAAATGGAGTTGTTCTCCCACAAGAAGCACTCGGCTGATGCTTCTTCAATATGCCCGTACCAACATGCAGTGTTGCCTTGACCTATCATACTCAGAGACGAATATGTGATTCCAGAACCTTTGCATTTGAGGCTATTGGAAAATGGCTTTGGCGCTGAAGTTGTCTCTGAATGTGGAGTTGGTAGCATGTGAAACCCGCATGTGGAGCATTGGTTTGTGTGCGATACTCAGCAAACTTCATTTCAGTCCAATGCGCTCAATGGGCATTTAGCATAAAGGGTGATAACGGAGTTTCCTTGAGAGCTGCTTGTAAGCCTGACGGTGTGTGACGTTGTTGAGCCAAATGGAGTTGTTCTCCCACAAGAAGCACTCGGCTGATGCTTCTTCAATATGCCCGTACCAACATGCAGTGTTGCCTTGACCTATCATACTCAGAGACGAATATGTGATTCCAGAACCTTTGCATTTGGGGCTAGGGGAAAACGGTTTTGGCGCTGAAGTTGTCTCTGAATGTGGAGTTGGTAGCATGTGAAACCCGCATGTGGAGCATTGGTTTGTGTGCGATACTCAGCAAACTTCATTTCAGTCCAATGCGCTCAATGGGCATTTAGCATAAAGGGTGAAAACGGAGTTTCCTTGAGAGCTGCTTGGAAGCCTGACGGTGTGTGACGTTGGTGAGCCAAATGGAGTTGTTCTCCCACAAGAAGCACTCGGCTGATGCTTCTTCAATATGCCCGTCACCAACATGCAATGTGCCTTGACCTATCATACTCAGAGACGAATATGTGATTCCAGAACCTTTGCATTTGGGGCTAGGGGAAAACGGCTTTGGCGCTGAAGTTGTCTCTGAATGTGGACTTGGTAGCATGTGAAACCCGCATGTGGAGCATTGGTTTGTGTGCGATACTCAGCAAACTTCATTTCAGTCCAATGCGCTCAATGGGCATTTAGCATAAAGGGTGAAAACGGAGTTTCCTTGAGAGCTGCTTGGAAGCCTGACGGTGTGTGACGTTGGTGAGCCAAATGGAGTTGTTCTCCCACAAGAAGCACTCGGCTGATGCTTCTTCAATATGCCCGTACCAACATGCAGTGTTGCCTTGACCTATCATACTCAGAGACGAATATGTGATTCCAGAACCTTTGCATTTGGGGCTAGGGGAAAACGGCTTTGGCGCTGAAGTTGTCTCTGAATGTGGAGTTGGTAGCATGTGAAACCCGCATGTGGAGCATTGGTTTGTGTGCGATACTCAGCAAACTTCATTTCAGTCCAATGCGCTCAATGGGCATTTAGCATAAAGGGTGAAAACGGAGTTTCCTTGAGAGCTGCTTGGAAGCCTGACGGTGTGTGACGTTGTTGAGCCAAATGGAGTTGTTCTCCCACAAGAAGCACTCGGCTGATGCTTCTTCAATATGCCCGTCACCAACATGCAGTGTTGCCTTGACCTATCATACTCAGAGACGAATATGTGATTCCAGAACCTTTGCGTTTGGGGCTAGGCGAAAACGGCTTTGGCGCTGAAGTTGTCTCTGAATGTGGAGTTGGTAGCATGTGAAACCCGCATGTGGAGCATTGGTTTGTGTGCAATACTCAGCAAACTTCATTTCAGTCCAATGCGCTCAATGGGCATTTAGCATAAAGGGTGAAAACGGAGTTTCCTTGAGAGCTGCTTGGAAGCCTGATGGTGTGTGACGTTGGTGAGCCAAATGGAGTTGTTCTCCCACAAGAAGCACTCGGCTGATGCTTCTTCAATATGCCCGTACCAACATGCAGTGTTGCCTTGACCTATCATACTCAGAGACGAATATGTGATTCCAGAACCTTTGCATTTCGGGCTAGGGGAAAACGGCTTTGGCGCTGAAGTTGTCTCTGAATGTGGAGTTGGTAGCATGTGAAACCCGCATGTGGAGCATTGGTTTGTGTGCGATACTCAGCAAACTTCATTTCAGTCCAGTGCGCTCAAAGGGCATTTAGCATAAAGGGTGAAAACGGAGTTTCCTTGAGAGCTGCTTGGAAGCCTGACGGTGTGTGACGTTGTTGAGCCAAATGGAGTTGTTCTCCCACAAGAAGCACTCGGCTGATGCTTCTTCAATATGCCTGTAATAACATGCAGTGTTGCCTTGACCTATCATACTCAGAGACGAATATGTGATTCCAGAACCTTTGCATTTGAGGCTATTGGAAAATGGCTTTGGCGCTGAAGTTGTCTCTGAATGTGGAGTTGGTAGCATGTGAAACCCGCATGTGGAGCATTGGTTTGTGTGCGATACTCAGCAAACTTCATTTCAGTCCAATGCGCTCAATGGGCATTTAGCATAAAGGGTGATAACGGAGTTTCCTTGAGAGCTGCTTGTAAGCCTGACGGTGTGTGACGTTGTTGAGCCAAATGGAGTTGTTCTCCCACAAGAAGCACTCGGCTGATGCTTCTTCAATATGCCTGTAATAACATGCAGTGTTGCCTTGACCTATCATACTCAGAGACGAATATGTGATTCCAGAACCTTTGCATTTGAGGCTATTGGAAAATGGCTTTGGCGCTGAAGTTGTCTCTGAATGTGGAGTTGGTAGCATGTGAAACCCGCATGTGGAGCATTGGTTTGTGTGCGATACTCAGCAAACTTCATTTCAGTCCAGTGCGCTCAAAGGGCATTTAGCATAAAGGGTGAAAACGGAGTTTCCTTGAGAGCTGCTTGTAAGCCTGACGGTGTGTGACGTTGTTGAGCCAAATGGAGTTGTTCTCCCACAAGAAGCACTCGGCTGATGCTTCTTCAATATGCCCGTACCAACATGCAGTGTTGCCTTGACCTATCATACTCAGAGACGAATATGTGATTCCAGAACCTTTGCATTTGAGGCTATTGGAAAATGGCTTTGGCGCTGAAGTTGTCTCTGAATGTGGAGTTGGTAGCATGTGAAACCCGCATGTGGAGCATTGGTTTGTGTGCGATACTCAGCAAACTTCCTTTCAGTCCAATGCGCTCAATGGGCATTTAGCATAAAGGGTGAAAACGGAGTTTCCTTGAGAGCTGCTTGTAAGCCTGACGGTGTGTGACGTTGTTGAGCCAAATGGAGTTGTTCTCCCACAAGAAGCACTCGGCTGATGCTTCTTCAACATGCCCGTACCAACATGCAGTGTTGCCTTGACCTATCATACTCAGAGACGAATATGTGATTCCAGAACCTTTGCATTTGGGGCTAGGGGAAAACGGTTTTGGCGCTGAAGTTGTCTCTGAATGTGGAGTTGGTAGCATGTGAAACCCGCATGTGGAGCATTGGTTTGTGTGCGATACTCAGCAAACTTCATTTCAGTCCAATGCGCTCAATGGGCATTTAGCATAAAGGGTGAAAACGGAGTTTCCTTGAGAGCTGCTTGGAAGCCTGACGGTGTGTGACGTTGTTGAGCCAAATGGAGTTGTTCTCCCACAAGAAGCACTCGGCTGATGCTTCTTCAATATGCCCGTCACCATATGCAGTGTGCCTTGACCTATCATACTCAGAGACGAATATGTGATTCCAGAACCTTTGCATTTGGGGCTAGGGGAAAACGGCTTTGGCGCTGAAGTTGTCTCTGAATGTGGACTTGGTAGCATGTGAAACCCGCATGTGGAGCATTGGTTTGTGTGCGATACTCAGCAAACTTCATTTCAGTCCAATGCGCTCAATGGGCATTTAGCATAAAGGGTGAAAACGGAGTTTCCTTGAGAGCTGCTTGTAAGCCTGACGGTGTGTGACGTTGGTGAGCCAAATGGAGTTGTTCTCCCACAAGAAGCACTCGGCTGATGCTTCTTCAATATGCCCGTACCAACATGCAGTGTTGCCTTGACCTATCATACTCAGAGACGAATATGTGATTCCAGAACCTTTGCATTTGGGGCTAGGGGAAAACGGCTTTGGCGCTGAACTTGTCTCTGAATGTGGAGTTGGTAGCATGTGAAACCCGCATGTGGAGCATTGGTTTGTGTGCGATACTCAGCAAACTTCATTTCAGTCCAATGCGCTCAATGGGCATTTAGCATAAAGGGTGAAAACGGAGTTTCCTTGAGAGCTGCTTGTAAGCCTGACGGTGTGTGACGTTGTTGAGCCAAATGGAGTTGTTCTCCCACAAGAAGCACTCGGCTGATGCTTCTTCAATATGCCCGTACCAACATGCAGTGTTGCCTTGACCTATCATACTCAGAGACGAATATGTGATTCCAGAACCTTTGCATTTGGGGCTAGGGGAAAACGGTTTTGGCGCTGAAGTTGTCTCTGAATGTGGAGTTGGTAGCATGTGAAACCCGCATGTGGAGCATTGGTTTGTGTGCGATACTCAGCAAACTTCATTTCAGTCCAATGCGCTCAATGGGCATTTAGCATAAAGGGTGAAAACGGAGTTTCCTTGAGAGCTGCTTGGAAGCCTGACGGTGTGTGACGTTGTTGAGCCAAATGGAGTTGTTCTCCCACAAGAAGCACTCGGCTGATGCTTCTTCAATATGCCCGTCACCAACATGCAGTGTGCCTTGACCTATCATACTCAGAGACGAATATGTGATTCCAGAACCTTTGCATTTGGGGCTAGGGGAAAACGGCTTTGGCGCTGAAGTTGTCTCTGAATGTGGACTTGGTAGCATGTGAAACCCGCATGTGGAGCATTGGTTTGTGTGCGATACTCAGCAAACTTCATTTCAGTCCAATGCGCTCAATGGGCATTTAGCATAAAGGGTGAAAACGGAGTTTCCTTGAGAGCTGCTTGGAAGCCTGACGGTGTGTGACGTTGGTGAGCCAAATGGAGTTGTTCTCCCACAAGAAGCACTCGGCTGATGCTTCTTCAATATGCCCGTACCAACATGCAGTGTTGCCTTGACCTATCATACTCAGAGACGAATATGTGATTCCAGAACCTTTGCATTTGGGGCTAGGGGAAAACGGCTTTGGCGCTGAAGTTGTCTCTGAATGTGGACTTGGTAGCATGTGAAACCCGCATGTGGAGCATTGGTTTGTGTGCGATACTCAGCAAACTTCATTTCAGTCCAATGCGCTCAATGGGCATTTAGCATAAAGGGTGAAAACGGAGTTTCCTTGAGAGCTGCTTGTAAGCCTGACGGTGTGTGACGTTGGTGAGCCAAATGGAGTTGTTCTCCCACAAGAAGCACTCGGCTGATGCTTCTTCAATATGCCCGTCACCAACATGCAGTGTTGCCTTGACCTATCATACTCAGAGACGAATATGTGATTCCAGAACCTTTGCGTTTGGGGCTAGGCGAAAACGGCTTTGGCGCTGAAGTTGTCTCTGAATGTGGAGTTGGTAGCATGTGAAACCCGCATGTGGAGCATTGGTTTGTGTGCGATACTCAGCAAACTTCATTTCAGTCCAATGCGCTCAATGGGCATTTAGCATAAAGGGTGAAAACGGAGTTTCCTTGAGAGCTGCTTGGAAGCCTGATGGTGTGTGACGTTGGTGAGCCAAATGGAGTTGTTCTCCCACAAGAAGCACTCGGCTGATGCTTCTTCAATATGCCCGTACCAACATGCAGTGTTGCCTTGACCTATCATACTCAGAGACGAATATGTGATTCCAGAACCTTTGCATTTGGGGCTAGGGGAAAACGGCTTTGGCGCTGAAGTTGTCTCTGAATGTGGAGTTGGTAGCATGTGAAACCCGCATGTGGAGCATTGGTTTGTGTGCGATACTCAGCAAACTTCATTTCAGTCCAGTGCGCTCAAAGGGCATTTAGCATAAAGGGTGAAAACGGAGTTTCCTTGAGAGCTGCTTGTAAGCCTGACGGTGTGTGACGTTGTTGAGCCAAATGGAGTTGTTCTCCCACAAGAAGCACTCGGCTGATGCTTCTTCAATATGCCCGTACCAACATGCAGTGTTGCCTTGACCTATCATACTCAGAGACGAATATGTGATTCCAGAACCTTTGCATTTGAGGCTATTGGAAAATGGCTTTGGCGCTGAAGTTGTCTCTGAATGTGGAGTTGGTAGCATGTGAAACCCGCATGTGGAGCATTGGTTTGTGTGCGATACTCAGCAAACTTCATTTCAGTCCAATGCGCTCAATGGGCATTTAGCATAAAGGGTGATAACGGAGTTTCCTTGAGAGCTGCTTGTAAGCCTGACGGTGTGTGACGTTGTTGAGCCAAATGGAGTTGTTCTCCCACAAGAAGCACTCGGCTGATGCTTCTTCAATATGCCCGTACCAACATGCAGTGTTGCCTTGACCTATCATACTCAGAGACGAATATGTGATTCCAGAACCTTTGCATTTGGGGCTAGGGGAAAACGGTTTTGGCGCTGAAGTTGTCTCTGAATGTGGAGTTGGTAGCATGTGAAACCCGCATGTGGAGCATTGGTTTGTGTGCGATACTCAGCAAACTTCATTTCAGTCCAATGCGCTCAATGGGCATTTAGCATAAAGGGTGAAAACGGAGTTTCCTTGAGAGCTGCTTGGAAGCCTGACGGTGTGTGACGTTGGTGAGCCAAATGGAGTTGTTCTCCCACAAGAAGCACTCGGCTGATGCTTCTTCAATATGCCCGTCACCAACATGCAATGTGCCTTGACCTATCATACTCAGAGACGAATATGTGATTCCAGAACCTTTGCATTTGGGGCTAGGGGAAAACGGCTTTGGCGCTGAAGTTGTCTCTGAATGTGGACTTGGTAGCATGTGAAACCCGCATGTGGAGCATTGGTTTGTGTGCGATACTCAGCAAACTTCATTTCAGTCCAATGCGCTCAATGGGCATTTAGCATAAAGGGTGAAAACGGAGTTTCCTTGAGAGCTGCTTGGAAGCCTGACGGTGTGTGACGTTGGTGAGCCAAATGGAGTTGTTCTCCCACAAGAAGCACTCGGCTGATGCTTCTTCAATATGCCCGTACCAACATGCAGTGTTGCCTTGACCTATCATACTCAGAGACGAATATGTGATTCCAGAACCTTTGCATTTGGGGCTAGGGGAAAACGGCTTTGGCGCTGAACTTGTCTCTGAATGTGGAGTTGGTAGCATGTGAAACCCGCATGTGGAGCATTGGTTTGTGTGCGATACTCAGCAAACTTCATTTCAGTCCAATGCGCTCAATGGGCATTTAGCATAAAGGGTGAAAACGGAGTTTCCTTGAGAGCTGCTTGGAAGCCTGACGGTGTGTGACGTTGTTGAGCCAAATGGAGTTGTTCTCCCACAAGAAGCACTCGGCTGATGCTTCTTCAATATGCCCGTCACCAACATGCAGTGTTGCCTTGACCTATCATACTCAGAGACGAATATGTGATTCCAGAACCTTTGCGTTTGGGGCTAGGCGAAAACGGCTTTGGCGCTGAAGTTGTCTCTGAATGTGGAGTTGGTAGCATGTGAAACCCGCATGTGGAGCATTGGTTTGTGTGCAATACTCAGCAAACTTCATTTCAGTCCAATGCGCTCAATGGGCATTTAGCATAAAGGGTGAAAACGGAGTTTCCTTGAGAGCTGCTTGGAAGCCTGATGGTGTGTGACGTTGGTGAGCCAAATGGAGTTGTTCTCCCACAAGAAGCACTCGGCTGATGCTTCTTCAATATGCCCGTACCAACATGCAGTGTTGCCTTGACCTATCATACTCAGAGACGAATATGTGATTCCAGAACCTTTGCATTTCGGGCTAGGGGAAAACGGCTTTGGCGCTGAAGTTGTCTCTGAATGTGGAGTTGGTAGCATGTGAAACCCGCATGTGGAGCATTGGTTTGTGTGCGATACTCAGCAAACTTCATTTCAGTCCAGTGCGCTCAAAGGGCATTTAGCATAAAGGGTGAAAACGGAGTTTCCTTGAGAGCTGCTTGGAAGCCTGACGGTGTGTGACGTTGTTGAGCCAAATGGAGTTGTTCTCCCACAAGAAGCACTCGGCTGATGCTTCTTCAATATGCCTGTAATAACATGCAGTGTTGCCTTGACCTATCATACTCAGAGACGAATATGTGATTCCAGAACCTTTGCATTTGAGGCTATTGGAAAATGGCTTTGGCGCTGAAGTTGTCTCTGAATGTGGAGTTGGTAGCATGTGAAACCCGCATGTGGAGCATTGGTTTGTGTGCGATACTCAGCAAACTTCATTTCAGTCCAATGCGCTCAATGGGCATTTAGCATAAAGGGTGATAACGGAGTTTCCTTGAGAGCTGCTTGTAAGCCTGACGGTGTGTGACGTTGTTGAGCCAAATGGAGTTGTTCTCCCACAAGAAGCACTCGGCTGATGCTTCTTCAATATGCCTGTAATAACATGCAGTGTTGCCTTGACCTATCATACTCAGAGACGAATATGTGATTCCAGAACCTTTGCATTTGAGGCTATTGGAAAATGGCTTTGGCGCTGAAGTTGTCTCTGAATGTGGAGTTGGTAGCATGTGAAACCCGCATGTGGAGCATTGGTTTGTGTGCGATACTCAGCAAACTTCATTTCAGTCCAATGCGCTCAATGGGCATTTAGCATAAAGGGTGATAACGGAGTTTCCTTGAGAGCTGCTTGTAAGCCTGACGGTGTGTGACGTTGTTGAGCCAAATGGAGTTGTTCTCCCACAAGAAGCACTCGGCTGATGCTTCTTCAATATGCCCGTACCAACATGCAGTGTTGCCTTGACCTATCATACTCAGAGACGAATATGTGATTCCAGAACCTTTGCATTTGGGGCTAGGGGAAAACGGCTTTGGCGCTGAAGTTGTCTCTGAATGTGGAGTTGGTAGCATGTGAAACCCGCATGTGGAGCATTGGTTTGTGTGCGATACTCAGCAAACTTCATTTCAGTCCAATGCGCTCAATGGGCATTTAGCATAAAGGGTGAAAACGGAGTTTCCTTGAGAGCTGCTTGGAAGCCTGACGGTGTGTGACGTTGGTGAGCCAAATGGAGTTGTTCTCCCACAAGAAGCACTCGGCTGATGCTTCTTCAATATGCCCGTCACCAACATGCAGTGTGCCTTGACCTATCATACTCAGAGACGAATATGTGATTCCAGAACCTTTGCATTTGGGGCTAGGGGAAAACGGCTTTGGCGCTGAAGTTGTCTCTGAATGTGGACTTGGTAGCATGTGAAACCCGCATGTGGAGCATTGGTTTGTGTGCGATACTCAGCAAACTTCATTTCAGTCCAATGCGCTCAATGGGCATTTAGCATAAAGGGTGAAAACGGAGTTTCCTTGAGAGCTGCTTGTAAGCCTGACGGTGTGTGACGTTGGTGAGCCAAATGGAGTTGTTCTCCCACAAGAAGCACTCGGCTGATGCTTCTTCAATATGCCCGTACCAACATGCAGTGTTGCCTTGACCTATCATACTCAGAGACGAATATGTGATTCCAGAACCTTTGCATTTGGGGCTAGGGGAAAACGGCTTTGGCGCTGAACTTGTCTCTGAATGTGGAGTTGGTAGCATGTGAAACCCGCATGTGGAGCATTGGTTTGTGTGCGATACTCAGCAAACTTCATTTCAGTCCAATGCGCTCAATGGGCATTTAGCATAAAGGGTGAAAACGGAGTTTCCTTGAGAGCTGCTTGTAAGCCTGACGGTGTGTGACGTTGTTGAGCCAAATGGAGTTGTTCTCCCACAAGAAGCACTCGGCTGATGCTTCTTCAATATGCCCGTCACCAACATGCAGTGTTGCCTTGACCTATCATACTCAGAGACGAATATGTGATTCCAGAACCTTTGCGTTTGGGGCTAGGCGAAAACGGCTTTGGCGCTGAAGTTGTCTCTGAATGTGGAGTTGGTAGCATGTGAAACCCGCATGTGGAGCATTGGTTTGTGTGCGATACTCAGCAAACTTCATTTCAGTCCAATGCGCTCAATGGGCATTTAGCATAAAGGGTGAAAACGGAGTTTCCTTGAGAGCTGCTTGGAAGCCTGATGGTGTGTGACGTTGTTGAGCCAAATGGAGTTGTTCTCCCACAAGAAGCACTCGGCTGATGCTTCTTCAATATGCCCGTACCAACATGCAGTGTTGCCTTGACCTATCATACTCAGAGACGAATATGTGATTCCAGAACCTTTGCATTTCGGGCTAGGGGAAAACGGCTTTGGCGCTGAAGTTGTCTCTGAATGTGGAGTTGGTAGCATGTGAAACCCGCATGTGGAGCATTGGTTTGTGTGCGATACTCAGCAAACTTCATTTCAGTCCAGTGCGCTCAAAGGGCATTTAGCATAAAGGGTGAAAACGGAGTTTCCTTGAGAGCTGCTTGTAAGCCTGACGGTGTGTGACGTTGTTGAGCCAAATGGAGTTGTTCTCCCACAAGAAGCACTCGGCTGATGCTTCTTCAATATGCCCGTACCAACATGCAGTGTTGCCTTGACCTATCATACTCAGAGACGAATATGTGATTCCAGAACCTTTGCATTTGGGGCTAGGCGAAAACGGCTTTGGCGCTGAAGTTGTCTCTGAATGTGGAGTTGGTAGCATGTGAAACCCGCATGTGGAGCATTGGTTTGTGTGCGATACTCAGCAAACTTCATTTCAGTCCAATGCGCTCAATGGGCATTTAGCATAAAGGGTGAAAACGGAGTTTCCTTGAGAGCTGCTTGGAAGCCTGACGGTGTGTGACGTTGGTGAGCCAAATGGAGTTGTTCTCCCACAAGAAGCACTCGGCTGATGCTTCTTCAATATGCCCGTACCAACATGCAGTGTTGCCTTGACCTATCATACTCAGAGACGAATATGTGATTCCAGAACCTTTGCATTTGGGGCTAGGGGAAAACGGCTTTGGCGCTGAAGTTGTCTCTGAATGTGGAGTTGGTAGCATGTGAAACCCGCATGTGGAGCATTGGTTTGTGTGCGATACTCAGCAAACTTCATTTCAGTCCAATGCGCTCAATGGGCATTTAGCATAAAGGGTGAAAACGGAGTTTCCTTGAGAGCTGCTTGTAAGCCTGATGGTGTGTGACGTTGTTGAGCCAAATGGAGTTGTTCTCCCACAAGAAGCACTCGGCTGATGCTTCTTCAATATGCCCGTACCAACATGCAGTGTTGCCTTGACCTATCATACTCAGAGACGAATATGTGATTCCAGAACCTTTGCATTTGGGGCTAGGGGAAAACGGCTTTGGCGCTGAAGTTGTCTCTGAATGTGGAGTTGGTAGCATGTGAAACCCGCATGTGGAGCATTGGTTTGTGTGCGATACTCAGCAAACTTCATTTCAGTCCAATGCGCTCAATGGGCATTTAGCATAAAGGGTGAAAACGGAGTTTCCTTGAGAGCTGCTTGGAAGCCTGACGGTGTGTGACGTTGTTGAGCCAAATGGAGTTGTTCTCCCACAAGAAGCACTCGGCTGATGCTTCTTCAATATGACCGTACCAACATGCAGTGTTGCCTTGACCTATCATACTCAGAGACGAATATGTGATTCCAGAACCTTTGCATTTGGGGCTAGGGGAAAACGGCTTTGGCGCTGAAGTTGTCTCTGAATGTGGAGTTGGTAGCATGTGAAACCCGCATGTGGAGCATTGGTTTGTGTGCGATACTCAGCAAACTTCATTTCAGTCCAATGCGCTCAATGGGCATTTAGCATAAAGGGTGAAAACGGAGTTTCCTTGAGAGCTGCTTGGAAGCCTGATGGTGTGTGACGTTGGTGAGCCAAATGGAGTTGTTCTCCCACAAGAAGCACTCGGCTGATGCTTCTTCAATATGCCCGTCACCAACATGCAGTGTTGCCTTGACCTATCATACTCAGAGACGAATATGTGATTCCAGAACCTTTGCATTTGGGGCTAGGGGAAAACGGCTTTGGCGCTGAAGTTGTCTCTGAATGTGGAGTTGGTAGCATGTGAAACCCGCATGTGGAGCATTGGTTTGTGTGCGATACTCAGCAAACTTCATTTCAGTCCAATGCGCTCAATGGGCATTTAGCATAAAGGGTGAAAACGGAGTTTCCTTGAGAGCTGCTTGTAAGCCTGACGGTGTGTGACGTTGGTGAGCCAAATGGAGTTGTTCTCCCACAAGAAGCACTCGGCTGATGCTTCTTCAATATGCCTGTACCAACATGCAGTGTTGCCTTGACCTATCATACTCAGAGACGAATATGTGATTCCAGAACCTTTGCATTTGGGGCTAGGGGAAAACGGCTTTGGCGCTGAACTTGTCTCTGAATGTGGAGTTGGTAGCATGTGAAACCCGCATGTGGAGCATTGGTTTGTGTGCGATACTCAGCAAACTTCATTTCAGTCCAGTGCGCTCAAAGGGCATTTAGCATAAAGGGTGATAACGGAGTTTCCTTGAGAGCTGCTTGGAAGCCTGACGGTGTGTGACGTTGGTGAGCCAAATGGAGTTGTTCTCCCACAAGAAGCACTCGGCTGATGCTTCTTCAATATGCCCCTCACCAACATGCAGTGTTGCCTTGACCTATCATACTCAGAGACGAATATGTGATTCCAGAACCTTTGCATTTGGGGCTAGGCGAAAACGGCTTTGGCGCTGAAGTTGTCTCTGAATGTGGAGTTGGTAGCATGTGAAACCCGCATGTGGAGCATTGGTTTGTGTGCGATACTCAGCAAACTTCATTTCAGTCCAATGCGCTCAATGGGCATTTAGCATAAAGGGTGAAAACGGAGTTTCCTTGAGAGCTGCTTGTAAGCCTGACGGTGTGTGACGTTGGTGAGCCAAATGGAGTTGTTCTCCCACAAGAAGCACTCGGCTGATGCTTCTTCAATATGCCCGTCACCAACATGCAGTGTTGCCTTGACCTATCATACTCAGAGACGAATATGTGATTCCAGAACCTTTGCATTTGGTGCTAGGGGAAAACGGCTTTGGCGCTGAAGTTGTCTCTGAATGTGGAGTTGGTAGCATGTGAAACCCGCATGTGGAGCATTGGTTTGTGTGCGATACTCAGCAAACTTCATTTCAGTCCAATGCGCTCAATGGGCATTTAGCATAAAGGGTGAAAACGGAGTTTCCTTGAGAGCTGCTTGTAAGCCTGACGGTGTGTGACGTTGTTGAGCCAAATGGAGTTGTTCTCCCACAAGAAGCACTCGGCTGATGCTTCTTCAATATGCCCATCACCAACATGCAGTGTTGCCTTGACCTATCATACTCAGAGACGAATATGTGATTCCAGAACCTTTGCATTTGGGGCTAGGGGAAAACGGCTTTGGCGCTGAAGTTGTCTCTGAATGTGGAGTTGGTAGCATGTGAAACTCGCATGTGGAGCATTGGTTTGTGTGCGATACTCAGCAAACTTCATTTCAGTCCAATGCGCTCAATGGGCATTTAGCATAAAGGGTGAAAACGGAGTTTCCTTGAGAGCTGCTTGTAAGCCTGACGGTGTGTGACGTTGTTGAGCCAAATGGAGTTGTTCTCCCACAAGAAGCACTCGGCTGATGCTTCTTCAATATGCCCGTACCAACATGCAGTGTTGCCTTGACCTATCATACTCAGAGACGAATATGTGATTCCAGAACCTTTGCATTTGGGGCTAGGGGAAAACGGCTTTGGCGCTGAAGTTGTCTCTGAATGTGGAGTTGGTAGCATGTGAAACCCGCATGTGGAGCATTGGTTTGTGTGCGATACTCAGCAAACTTCATTTCAGTCCAATGCGCTCAATGGGCATTTAGCATAAAGGGTGAAAACGGAGTTTCCTTGAGAGCTGCTTGTAAGCCTGACGGTGTGTGACGTTGGTGAGCCAAATGGAGTTGTTCTCCCACAAGAAGCACTCGGCTGATGCTTCTTCAATATGCCCGTCACCAACATGCAGTGTTGCCTTGACCTATCATACTCAGAGACGAATATGTGATTCCAGAACCTTTGCGTTTGGGGCTAGGCGAAAACGGCTTTGGCGCTGAAGTTGTCTCTGAATGTGGAGTTGGTAGCATGTGAAACCCGCATGTGGAGCATTGGTTTGTGTGCGATACTCAGCAAACTTCATTTCAGTCCAATGCGCTCAATGGGCATTTAGCATAAAGGGTGAAAACGGAGTTTCCTTGAGAGCTGCTTGGAAGCCTGACGGTGTGTGACGTTGGTGAGCCAAATGGAGTTGTTCTCCCACAAGAAGCACTCGGCTGATGCTTCTTCAATTTGCCCGTCACCAACATGCAGTGTTGCCTTGACCTATCATACTCAGAGACGAATATGTGATTCCAGAACCTTTGCATTTGGTGCTAGGTGAAAACGGCTTTGGCGCTGAACTTGTCTCTGAATGTGGACTTGGTAGCATGTGAAACCCGCATGTGGAGCATTGGTTTGTGTGCGATACTCAGCAAACTTCATTTCAGTCCAATGCGCTCAATGGGCATTTAGCATAAAGGGTGAAAACGGAGTTTCCTTGAGAGCTGCTTGTAAGCCTGACGGTGTGTGACGTTGTTGAGCCAAATGGAGTTGTTCTCCCACAAGAAGCACTCGGCTGATGCTTCTTCAATATGTCCGTACCAACATGCAGTGTTGCCTTCACCTATCATACTCAGAGACGAATATGTGATTCCAGAACCTTTGCGTTTGGGGCTAGGCGAAAACGGCTTTGGCGCTGAACTTGTCTCTGAATGTGGAGTTGGTAGCATGTGAAACCCGCATGTGGAGCATTGGTTTGTGTGCGATACTCAGCAAACTTCATTTCAGTCCAATGCGCTCAATGGGCATTTAGCATAAAGGGTGAAAACGGAGTTTCCTTGAGAGCTGCTTGGAAGCCTGACGGTGTGTGACGTTGGTGAGCCAAATGGAGTTGTTCTCCCACAAGAAGCACTCGGCTGATGCTTCTTCAATTTGCCCGTCACCAACATGCAGTGTTGCCTTGACCTATCATACTCAGAGACGAATATGTGATTCCAGAACCTTTGCATTTGGTGCTAGGTGAAAACGGCTTTGGCGCTGAACTTGTCTCTGAATGTGGACTTGGTAGCATGTGAAACCTGCATGTGGAGCATTGGTTTGTGTGCGATACTCAGCAAACTTCATTTCAGTCCAATGCGCTCAATGGGCATTTAGCATAAAGGGTGAAAATGGAGTTTCCTTGAGAGCTGCTTGGAAGCCTGACGGTGTGTGACGTTGGTGAGCCAAATGGAGTTGTTCTCCCACAAGAAGCACTCGGCTGATGCTTCTTCAATATGCCCGTCACCAACATGCAGTGTTGCCTTGACCTATCATACTCAGAGACGAATATGTGATTCCAGAACCTTTGCGTTTGGGGCTAGGCGAAAACGGCTTTGGCGCTGAAGTTGTCTCTGAATGTGGAGTTGGTAGCATGTGAAACCCGCATGTGGAGCATTGGTTTGTGTGCGATACTCAGCAAACTTCATTTCAGTCCAATGCGCTCAATGGGCATTTAGCATAAAGGGTGAAAACGGAGTTTCCTTGAGAGCTGCTTGGAAGCCTGACGGTGTGTGACGTTGGTGAGCCAAATGGAGTTGTTCTCCCACAAGAAGCACTCGGCTGATGCTTCTTCAATTTGCCCGTCACCAACATGCAGTGTTGCCTTGACCTATCATACTCAGAGACGAATATGTGATTCCAGAACCTTTGCATTTGGTGCTAGGTGAAAACGGCTTTGGCGCTGAACTTGTCTCTGAATGTGGAGTTGGTAGCATGTGAAACCCGCATGTGGAGCATTGGTTTGTGTGCGATACTCAGCAAACTTCATTTCAGTCCAATGCGCTCAATGGGCATTTAGCATAAAGGGTGAAAACGGAGTTTCCTTGAGAGCTGCTTGTAAGCCTGACGGTGTGTGACGTTGGTGAGCCAAATGGAGTTGTTCTCCCACAAGAAGCACTCGGCTGATGCTTCTTCAATATGCCCGTCACCAACATGCAGTGTTGCCTTGACCTATTATACTCAGAGACGAATATGTGATTCCAGAACCTTTGCGTTTGGGGCTAGGCGAAAACGGCTTTGGCGCTGAACTTGTCTCTGAATGTGGAGTTGGTAGCATGTGAAACCCGCATGTGGAGCATTGGTTTGTGTGCGATACTCAGCAAACTTCATTTCAGTCCAATGCGCTCAATGGGCATTTAGCATAAAGGGTGAAAACGGAGTTTCCTTGAGAGCTGCTTGGAAGCCTGACGGTGTGTGACGTTGGTGAGCCAAATGGAGTTGTTCTCCCACAAGAAGCACTCGGCTGATGCTTCTTCAATATGCCCGTACCAACATGCAGTGTTGCCTTCACCTATCATACTCAGAGACGAATATGTGATTCCAGAACCTTTGCATTGGGGGCTAGGGGAAAACGGCTTTGGCGCTGAAGTTGTCTCTGAATGTGGAGTTGGTAGCATGTGAAACCCGCATGTGGAGCATTGGTTTGTGTGCGATACTCAGCAAACTTCATTTCAGTCCAATGCGCTCAATGGGCATTTAGCATAAAGGGTGAAAACGGAGTTTCCTTGAGAGCTGCTTGTAAGCCTGACGGTGTGTGACGTTGTTGAGCCAAATGGAGTTGTTCTCCCACAAGAAGCACTCGGCTGATGCTTCTTCAATATGCCCGTACTAACATGCAGTGTTGCCTTGACCTATCATACTCAGAGACGAATATGTGATTCCAGAACCTTTGCGTTTGGGGCTAGGGGAAAACGGCTTTGGCGCTGAAGTTGTCTCTGAATGTGGAGTTGGTAGCATGTGAAACCCGCATGTGGAGCATTGGTTTGTGTGCGACACTCAGCAAACTTCATTTCAGTCCAATGCGCTCAATGGGCATTTAGCATAAAGGGTGAAAACGGAGTTTCCTTGAGAGCTGCTTGGAAGCCTGACGGTGTGTGACGTTGGTGAGCCAAATGGAGTTGTTCTCCCACAAGAAGCACTCGGCTGATGCTTCTTCAATATGCCCGTACCAACATGCAGTGTTGCCTTGACCTATCATACTCAGAGACGAATATGTGATTCCAGAACCTTTGCGTTTGGGGCTAGGGGAAAACGGCTTTGGCGCTGAAGTTGTCTCTGAATGTGGACTTGGTAGCATGTGAAACCCGCATGTGGAGCATTGGTTTGTGTGCGATACTCAGCAAACTTCATTTCAGTCCAATGCGCTCAATGGGCATTTAGCATAAAGGGTGAAAACGGAGTTTCCTTGAGAGCTGCTTGGAAGCCTGACGGTGTGTGACGTTGTTGAGCCAAATGGAGTTGTTCTCCCACAAGAAGCACTCGGCTGATGCTTCTTCAATATGCCCGTCACCAACATGCAGTGTTGCCTTGACCTATCATACTCAGAGACGAATATGTGATTCCAGATCCTTTGCATTTGGGGTTAGGGGAAAACGGCTTTGGCGCTGAACTTGTCTCTGAATGTGGAGTTGGTAGCATGTGAAACCCGCATGTGGAGCATTGGTTTGTGTGCGATACTCAGCAAACTTCATTTCAGTCCAATGCGCTCAATGGGCATTTAGCATAAAGGGTGAAAACGGAGTTTCCTTGAGAGCTGCTTGTAAGCCTGACGGTGTGTGACGTTGTTGAGCCAAATCTAGTTGTTCTCCCACAAGAAGCACTCGTCTGATGCTTCTTCAATATGCCTGTAATAACATGCAGTGTTGCCTTGACCTATCATACTCAGAGACGAATATGTGATTCCACAACCTTTGCATTTGGGCTAGGCGAAAACGGCTTTGGCGCTGAAGTTGTCTCTGAATGTGGAGTTGGTAGCATGTGAAACCCGCATGTGGAGCATTGGTTTGTGTGCGATACTCAGCAAACTTCATTTCAGTCCAATGCGCTCAATGGGCATTTAGCATAAAGGGTGAAAACGGAGTTTCCTTGAGAGCTGCTTGTAAGCCTGACGGTGTGTAACGTTAGTAAGCCAAATGGAGTTGTTCTCCCACAAGAAGCACTCAGCTGATGCTTCTTCAAATTGCCCGTCACCAACATGCAGTGTTGCCTTGACCTATCATACTCAGAGACGAATATGTGATTCCAGAACCTTTGCGTTTGGGGCTAGGCGAAAACGGCTTTGGCGCTGAAGTTGTCTCTGAATGTGGAGTTGGTAGCATGTGAAACCCGCATGTGGAGCATTGGTTTGTGTGCGATACTCAGCAAACTTCATTTCAGTCCAATGCGCTCAATGGGCATTTAGCATAAAGGGTGAAAACGGAGTTTCCTTGAGAGCTGCTTGTAAGCCTGACGGTGTGTGACGTTGGTGAGACAAATGGAGTTGTTCTCCCACAAGAAGCACTCGGCTGATGCTTCTTCAATATGCCCGTCACCAACATGCAGTGTTGCCTTGACCTATCATACTCAGAGACGAATATGTGATTCCAGAACCTTTGCGTTTGGGGCTAGGCGAAAACGGCTTTGGCGCTGAAGTTGTCTCTGAATGTGGAGTTGGTAGCATGTGAAACCCGCATGTGGAGCATTGGTTTGTGTGCGATACTCAGCAAACTTCATTTCAGTCCAATGCGCTCAATGGGCATTTAGCATAAAGGGTGAAAACGGAGTTTCCTTGAGAGCTGCTTGGAAGCCTGACGGTGTGTGACGTTGTTGAGCCAAATGGAGTTGTTCTCCCACAAGAAGCACTCGGCTGATGCTTCTTCAATATGCCTGTAATAACATGCAGTGTTGCCTTGACCTATCATACTCAGAGACGAATATGTGATTCCAGAACCTTTGCATTTGGGGCTAGGGGAAAACGGCTTTGGCGCTGAAGTTGTCTCTGAATGTGGAGTTGGTAGCATGTGAAACCCGCATGTGGAGCATTGGTTTGTGTGCGATACTCAGCAAACTTCATTTCAGTCCAATGCGCTCAATGGGCATTTAGCATAAAGGGTGAAAACGGAGTTTCCTTGAGAGCTGCTTGGAAGCCTGACGGTGTGTGACGTTGTTGAGCCAAATGGAGTTGTTCTCCCACAAGAAGCACTCGGCTGATGCTTCTTCAATTTGCCCGTCACCAACATGCAGTGTTGCCTTGACCTATCATACTCAGAGACGAATATGTGATTCCAGAACCTTTGCATTTGGTGCTAGGTGAAAACGGCTTTGGCGCTGAAGTTGTCTCTGAATGTGGAGTTGGTAGCATGTGAAACCCGCATGTGGAGCATTGGTTTGTGTGCGATACTCAGCAAACTTCATTTCAGTCCAATGCGCTCAATGGGCATTTAGCATAAAGGGTGAAAACGGAGTTTCCTTGAGAGCTGCTTGGAAGCCTGACGGTGTGTGACGTTGGTGAGCCAAATGCAGTTGTTCTCCCACAAGAAGCACTCGGCTGATGCTTCTTCAATATGTCCGTACCAGCATGCAGTGTTGCCTTCACCTATCATACTCAGAGACGAATATGTGATTCCAGAACCTTTGCGTTTGGGGCTAGGGGAAAACGGCTTTGGCGCTGAAGTTGTCTCTGAATGTGGAGTTGGTAGCATGTGAAACCCGCAGGTGGAGCATTGGTTTGTGTGCGACACTCAGCAAACTTCATTTCAGTCCAATGCGCTCAATGGGCATTTAGCATAAAGGGTGAAAACGGAGTTTCCTTGAGAGCTGCTTGGAAGCCTGACGGTGTGTGACGTTGGTGAGCCAAATGGAGTTGTTCTCCCACAAGAAGCACTCGGCTGATGCTTCTTCAATATGCCCGTACCAACATGCAGTGTTGCCTTGACCTATCATACTCAGAGACGAATATGTGATTCCAGAACCTTTGCGTTTGGGGCTAGGGGAAAACGGCTTTGGCGCTGAAGTTGTCTCTGAATGTGGACTTGGTAGCATGTGAAACCCGCATGTGGAGCATTGGTTTGTGTGCGATACTCAGCAAACTTCATTTCAGTCCAATGCGCTCAATGGGCATTTAGCATAAAGGGTGAAAACGGAGTTTCCTTGAGAGCTGCTTGGAAGCCTGACGGTGTGTGACGTTGTTGAGCCAAATGGAGTTGTTCTCCCACAAGAAGCACTCGGCTGATGCTTCTTCAATATGCCCGTCACCAACATGCAGTGTTGCCTTGACCTATCATACTCAGAGACGAATATGTGATTCCAGATCCTTTGCATTTGGGGTTAGGGGAAAACGGCTTTGGCGCTGAACTTGTCTCTGAATGTGGAGTTGGTAGCATGTGAAACCCGCATGTGGAGCATTGGTTTGTGTGCGATACTCAGCAAACTTCATTTCAGTCCAATGCGCTCAATGGGCATTTAGCATAAAGGGTGAAAACGGAGTTTCCTTGAGAGCTGCTTGTAAGCCTGACGGTGTGTGACGTTGTTGAGCCAAATCTAGTTGTTCTCCCACAAGAAGCACTCGTCTGATGCTTCTTCAATATGCCTGTAATAACATGCAGTGTTGCCTTGACCTATCATACTCAGAGACGAATATGTGATTCCACAACCTTTGCATTTGGGCTAGGCGAAAACGGCTTTGGCGCTGAAGTTGTCTCTGAATGTGGAGTTGGTAGCATGTGAAACCCGCATGTGGAGCATTGGTTTGTGTGCGATACTCAGCAAACTTCATTTCAGTCCAATGCGCTCAATGGGCATTTAGCATAAAGGGTGAAAACGGAGTTTCCTTGAGAGCTGCTTGTAAGCCTGACGGTGTGTAACGTTAGTAAGCCAAATGGAGTTGTTCTCCCACAAGAAGCACTCAGCTGATGCTTCTTCAAATTGCCCGTCACCAACATGCAGTGTTGCCTTGACCTATCATACTCAGAGACGAATATGTGATTCCAGAACCTTTGCGTTTGGGGCTAGGCGAAAACGGCTTTGGCGCTGAAGTTGTCTCTGAATGTGGAGTTGGTAGCATGTGAAACCCGCATGTGGAGCATTGGTTTGTGTGCGATACTCAGCAAACTTCATTTCAGTCCAATGCGCTCAATGGGCATTTAGCATAAAGGGTGAAAACGGAGTTTCCTTGAGAGCTGCTTGTAAGCCTGACGGTGTGTGACGTTGGTGAGACAAATGGAGTTGTTCTCCCACAAGAAGCACTCGGCTGATGCTTCTTCAATATGCCCGTCACCAACATGCAGTGTTGCCTTGACCTATCATACTCAGAGACGAATATGTGATTCCAGAACCTTTGCGTTTGGGGCTAGGCGAAAACGGCTTTGGCGCTGAAGTTGTCTCTGAATGTGGAGTTGGTAGCATGTGAAACCCGCATGTGGAGCATTGGTTTGTGTGCGATACTCAGCAAACTTCATTTCAGTCCAATGCGCTCAATGGGCATTTAGCATAAAGGGTGAAAACGGAGTTTCCTTGAGAGCTGCTTGGAAGCCTGACGGTGTGTGACGTTGTTGAGCCAAATGGAGTTGTTCTCCCACAAGAAGCACTCGGCTGATGCTTCTTCAATATGCCTGTAATAACATGCAGTGTTGCCTTGACCTATCATACTCAGAGACGAATATGTGATTCCAGAACCTTTGCATTTGGGGCTAGGGGAAAACGGCTTTGGCGCTGAAGTTGTCTCTGAATGTGGAGTTGGTAGCATGTGAAACCCGCATGTGGAGCATTGGTTTGTGTGCGATACTCAGCAAACTTCATTTCAGTCCAATGCGCTCAATGGGCATTTAGCATAAAGGGTGAAAACGGAGTTTCCTTGAGAGCTGCTTGGAAGCCTGACGGTGTGTGACGTTGTTGAGCCAAATGGAGTTGTTCTCCCACAAGAAGCACTCGGCTGATGCTTCTTCAATTTGCCCGTCACCAACATGCAGTGTTGCCTTGACCTATCATACTCAGAGACGAATATGTGATTCCAGAACCTTTGCATTTGGTGCTAGGTGAAAACGGCTTTGGCGCTGAAGTTGTCTCTGAATGTGGAGTTGGTAGCATGTGAAACCCGCATGTGGAGCATTGGTTTGTGTGCGATACTCAGCAAACTTCATTTCAGTCCAATGCGCTCAATGGGCATTTAGCATAAAGGGTGAAAACGGAGTTTCCTTGAGAGCTGCTTGGAAGCCTGACGGTGTGTGACGTTGGTGAGCCAAATGCAGTTGTTCTCCCACAAGAAGCACTCGGCTGATGCTTCTTCAATATGTCCGTACCAGCATGCAGTGTTGCCTTCACCTATCATACTCAGAGACGAATATGTGATTCCAGAACCTTTGCGTTTGGGGCTAGGCGAAAACGGCTTTGGCGCTGAACTTGTCTCTGAATGTGGAGTTGGTAGCATGTGAAACCCGCAGGTGGAGCATTGGTTTGTGTGCGATACTCAGCAAACTTCATTTCAGTCCAATGCGCTCAATGGGCATTTAGCATAAAGGGTGAAAACGGAGTTTCCTTGAGAGCTGCTTGGAAGCCTGACGGTGTGTGACGTTGGTGAGCCTAATGGAGTTGTTCTCCCACAAGAAGCACTCGGCTGATGCTTCTTCAATATGCCCGTACCAACATGCAGTGTTGCCTTGACCTATCATACTCAGAGACGAATATGTGATTCCAGAACCTTTGCATTTCGGGCTAGGGGAAAACGGCTTTGGCGCTGAACTTGTCTCTGAATGTGGAGTTGGTAGCATGTGAAACCCGCATGTGGAGCATTGGTTTGTGTGCGATACTCAGCAAACTTCATTTCAGTCCAATGCGCTCAATGGGCATTTAGCATAAAGGGTGAAAACGGAGTTTCCTTGAGAGCTGCTTGTAAGCCTGACGGTGTGTGACGTTGGTGAGCCAAATGGAGTTGTTCTCCCACAAGAAGCACTCGGCTGATGCTTCTTCAATATGCCCGTACCAACATGCAGTGTTGCCTTCACCTATCATACTCAGAGACGAATATGTGATTCCAGATCCTTTGCATTTGGGGCTAGGGGAAAACGGCTTTGGCGCTGAAGTTGTCTCTGAATGTGGAGTTGGTAGCATGTGAAACCCGCATGTGGAGCATTGGTTTGTATGCGACACTCAGCAAACTTCATTTCAGTCCAATGCGCTCAATGGGCATTTAGCATAAAGGGTGAAAACGGAGTTTCCTTGAGAGCTGCTTGGAAGCCTGACGGTGTGTGACGTTGGTGAGCCAAATGGAGTTGTTCTCCCACAAGAAGCACTCGGCTGATGCTTCTTCAATATGCCCGTACCAACATGCAGTGTTGCCTTGACCTATCATACTCAGAGACGAATATGTGATTCCAGAACCTTTGCATTTGGGGCTAGGGGAAAACGGCTTTGGCGCTGAAGTTGTCTCTGAATGTGGAGTTGGTAGCATGTGAAACCCGCATGTGGAGCATTGGTTTGTGTGCGATACTCAGCAAACTTCATTTCAGTCCAATGCGCTCAATGGGCATTTAGCATAAAGGGTGAAAACGGAGTTTCCTTGAGAGCTGCTTGTAAGCCTGACGGTGTGTGACGTTGGTGAGCCAAATGGAGTTGTTCTCCCACAAGAAGCACTCGGCTGATGCTTCTTCAATATGCCCGTACCAACATGCAGTGTTGCCTTGACCTATCATACTCAGAGACGAATATGTGATTCCAGAACCTTTGCATTTGGGGCTAGGGGAAAACGGCTTTGGCGCTGAAGTTGTCTCTGAATGTGGAGTTGGTAGCATGTGAAACCCGCATGTGGAGCATTGGTTTGTGTGCGATACTCAGCAAACTTCATTTCAGTCCAATGCGCTCAATGGGCATTTAGCATAAAGGGTGAAAACGGAGTTTCCTTGAGAGCTGCTTGTAAGCCTGACGGTGTGTGACGTTGGTGAGCCAAATGGAGTTGTTCTCCCACAAGAAGCACTCGGCTGATGCTTCTTCAATATGCCCGTACCAACATGCAGTGTTGCCTTGACCTATCATACTCAGAGACGAATATGTGATTCCAGAACCTTTGCATTTGGGGCTAGGGGAAAACGGCTTTGGCGCTGAAGTTGTCTCTGAATGTGGACTTGGTAGCATGTGAAACCCGCATGTGGAGCATTGGTTTGTGTGCGACACTCAGCAAACTTCATTTCAGTCCAATGCGCTCAATGGGCATTTAGCATAAAGGGTGAAAACGGAGTTTCCTTGAGAGCTGCTTGGAAGCCTGACGGTGTGTGACGTTGGTGAGCCAAATGGAGTTGTTCTCCCACAAGAAGCACTCGGCTGATGCTTCTTCAATATGCCCGTACCAACATGCAGTGTTGCCTTGACCTATCATACTCAGAGACGAATATGTGATTCCAGAACCTTTGCGTTTGGGGCTAGGGGAAAACGGATTTGGCGCTGAAGTTGTCTCTGAATGTGGAGTTGGTAGCATGTGAAACCCACATGTGGAGCATTGGTTTGTGTGCGATACTCAGCAAACTTCATTTCAGTCCAATGCGCTCAATGGGCATTTAGCATAAAGGGTGAAAACGGAGTTTCCTTGAGAGCTGCTTGTAAGCCTGACGGTGTGTGACGTTGGTGAGCCAAATGGAGTTGTTCTCCCACAAGAAGCACTCGGCTGATGCTTCTTCAATATGCCCGTCACCAACATGCAGTGTTGCCTTGACCTATCATACTCAGAGACGAATATGTGATTCCAGAACCTTTGCATTTGGGGCTAGGGGAAAACGGCTTTGGCGCTGAAGTTGTCTCTGAATGTGGAGTTGGTAGCATGTGAAACCCGCATGTGGAGCATTGGTTTGTGTGCGATACTCAGCAAACTTCATTTCAGTCCAATGCGCTCAATGGGCATTTAGCATAAAGGGTGAAAACGGAGTTTCCTTGAGAGCTGCTTGGAAGCCTGACGGTGTGTGACGTTGGTGAGCCAAATGGAGTTGTTCTCCCACAAGAAGCACTCGGCTGATGCTTCTTCAATATGCCCGTACCAACATGCAGTGTTGCCTTGACCTATCATACTCAGAGACGAATATGTGATTCCAGAACCTTTGCGTTTGGGGCTAGGGGAAAACGGCTTTGGCGCTGAAGTTGTCTCTGAATGTGGAGTTGGTAGCATGTGAAACCCGCATGTGGAGCATTGGTTTGTGTGCGATACTCAGCAAACTTCATTTCAGTCCAATGCGCTCAATGGGCATTTAGCATAAAGGGTGAAAACGGAGTTTCCTTGAGAGCTGCTTGTAAGCCTGACGGTGTGTAACGTTAGTAAGCCAAATGGAGTTGTTCTCGCACAAGAAGCACTCGGCTGATGCTTCTTCAATATGCCCGTCACCAACATGCAGTGTTGCCTTGACCTATCATACTCAGAGACAAATATGTGATTCCACAACCTTTGCATTGGGGCTAGGTGAAAACGGATTTGGCGCTGAATTTGTCTCTGAATGTGGAGTTGGTAGCATGTGAAACCCGCATGTGGAGCATTGGTTTGTGTGCGATACTCAGCAAACTTCATTTCAGTCAATGCGCTCAATGGGCATTTAGCATAAAGGGTGAAAACGGAGTTTCCTTGAGAGCTGCTTGGAAGCCTGACGGTGTGTGACGTTGGTGAGCCAAATGGAGTTGTTCTCCCACAAGAAGCACTCGGCTGATGCTTCTTCAATATGCCCGTACCAACATGCAGTGTTGCCTTGACCTATCATACTCAGAGACGAATATGTGATTCCACAACCTTTGCATTTGGGGCTAGGGGAAAACGGATTTGGCGCTGAATTTGTCTCTGAATGTGGAGTTGGTAGCATGTGAAACCCGCATGTGGAGCATTGGTTTGTGTGCGATACTCAGCAAACTTCATTTCAGTCAATGCGCTCAATGGGCATTTAGCATAAAGGGTGAAAACGGAGTTTCCTTGAGAGCTGCTTGTAAGCCTGACGGTGTGTAACGTTAGTAAGCCAAATGGAGTTGTTCTCGCACAAGAAGCACTCGGCTGATGCTTCTTCAATATGCCCGTCACCAACATGCAGTGTTGCCTTGACCTATCATACTCAGAGACAAATATGTGATTCCACAACCTTTGCATTTGGGGCTAGGGGAAAACGGATTTGGCGCTGAATTTGTCTCTGAATGTGGAGTTGGTAGCATGTGAAACCCGCATGTGGAGCATTGGTTTGTGTGCGATACTCAGCAAACTTCATTTCAGTCAATGCGCTCAATGGGCATTTAGCATAAAGGGTGAAAACGGAGTTTCCTTGAGAGCTGCTTGGAAGCCTGACGGTGTGTGACGTTGGTGAGCCAAATGGAGTTGTTCTCCCACAAGAAGCACTCGGCTGATGCTTCTTCAATATGCCCGTACCAACATGCAGTGTTGCCTTGACCTATCATACTCAGAGACGAATATGTGATTCCAGAACCTTTGCGTTTGGGGCTAGGGGAAAACGGATTTGGCGCTGAAGTTGTCTCTGAATGTGGAGTTGGTAGCATGTGAAACCCGCATGTGGAGCATTGGTTTGTGTGCGATACTCAGCAAACTTCATTTCAGTCCAATGCGCTCAATGGGCATTTAGCATAAAGGGTGAAAACGGAGTTTCCTTGAGAGCTGCTTGTAAGCCTGACGGTGTGTGACGTTGGTGAGCCAAATGGAGTTGTTCTCCCACAAGAAGCACTCGGCTGATGCTTCTTCAATATGCCCGTCACCAACATGCAGTGTTGCCTTGACCTATCATACTCAGAGACGAATATGTGATTCCAGAACCTTTGCGTTTGGGGCTAGGGGAAAACGGCTTTGGCGCTGAAGTTGTCTCTGAATGTGGAGTTGGTAGCATGTGAAACCCGCATGTGGAGCATTGGTTTGTGTGCGATACTCAGCAAACTTCATTTCAGTCCAATGCGCTCAATGGGCATTTAGCATAAAGGGTGAAAACGGAGTTTCCTTGAGAGCTGCTTGTAAGCCTGATGGTGTGTGACGTTGGTGAGCCAAATGGAGTTGTTCTCCCACAAGAAGCACTCGGCTGATGCTTCTTCAATATGCCCGTCACCAACATGCAGTGTTGCCTTGACCTATCATACTCAGAGACGAATATGTGATTCCACAACCTTTGCATTTGGGGCTAGGGGAAAACGGCTTTGGCGCTGAAGTTGTCTCTGAATGTGGAGTTGGTAGCATGTGAAACCCGCATGTGGAGCATTGGTTTGTGTGCGATACTCAGCAAACTTCATTTCAGTCCAATGCGCTCAATGGGCATTTAGCATAAAGGGTGAAAACGGAGTTTCCTTGAGAGCTGCTTGGAAGCCTGACGGTGTGTGACGTTGGTGAGCCAAATGGAGTTGTTCTCCCACAAGAAGCACTTGGCTGATGCTTCTTCAATATGCCCGTACCAACATGCAGTGTTGCCTTGACCTATCATACTCAGAGACGAATATGTGATTCCAGAACCTTTGCGTTTGGGGCTAGGGGAAAACGGCTTTGGCGCTGAAGTTGTCTCTGAATGTGGAGTTGGTAGCATGTGAAACCCGCATGTGGAGCATTGGTTTGTGTGCGATACTCAGCAAACTTCATTTCAGTCCAATGCGCTCAATGGGCATTTAGCATAAAGGGTGAAAACGGAGTTTCCTTGAGAGCTGCTTGTAAGCCTGACGGTGTGTGACGTTGGTGAGCCAAATGGAGTTGTTCTCCCACAAGAAGCACTCGGCTGATGCTTCTTCAATATGCCCGTCACCAACATGCAGTGTTGCCTTGACCTATCATACTCAGAGACGAATATGTGATTCCAGAACCTTTGCATTTGGGGCTAGGGGAAAACGGCTTTGGCGCTGAAGTTGTCTCTGAATGTGGAGTTGGTAGCATGTGAAACCCGCATGTGGAGCATTGGTTTGTGTGCGATACTCAGCAAACTTCATTTCAGTCCAATGCGCTCAATGGGCATTTAGCATAAAGGGTGAAAACGGAGTTTCCTTGAGAGCTGCTTGGAAGCCTGACGGTGTGTAACGTTAGTAAGCCAAATGGAGTTGTTCTCCCACAAGAAGCACTCGGCTGATGCTTCTTCAATATGCCTGTAATAACATGCAGTGTTGCCTTGACCTATCATACTCAGAGACGAATATGTGATTCCACAACCTTTGCGTTTGGGGCTAGGGGAAAACGGCTTTGGCGCTGAAGTTGTCTCTGAATGTGGAGTTGGTAGCATGTGAAACCCGCATGTGGAGCATTGGTTTGTGTGCGACACTCAGCAAACTTCATTTCAGTCCAATGCGCTCAATGGGCATTTAGCATAAAGGGTGAAAACGGAGTTTCCTTGAGAGCTGCTTGTAAGCCTGACGGTGTGTGACGTTGGTGAGCCAAATGGAGTTGTTCTCCCACAAGAAGCACTCGGCTGATGCTTCTTCAATATGCCCGTACCAACATGCAGTGTTGCCTTGACCTATCATACTCAGAGACGAATATGTGATTCCAGAACCTTTGCGTTTGGGGCTAGGGGAAAACGGATTTGGTGCTGAAGTTGTCTCTGAATGTGGAGTTGGTAGCATGTGAAACCCACATGTGGAGCATTGGTTTGTGTGCGATACTCAGCAAACTTCATTTCAGTCCAATGCGCTCAATGGGCATTTAGCATAAAGGGTGAAAACGGAGTTTCCTTGAGAGCTGCTTGTAAGCCTGACGGTGTGTGACGTTGTTGAGCCAAATGGAGTTGTTCTCCCACAAGAAGCACTCGGCTGATGCTTCTTCAATATGCCCGTCACCAACATGCAGTGTTGCCTTGACCTATCATACTCAGAGACGAATATGTGATTCCAGAACCTTTGCATTTGGGGCTAGGGGAAAACGGCTTTGGCGCTGAAGTTGTCTCTGAATGTGGAGTTGGTAGCATGTGAAACCCGCATGTGGAGCATTGGTTTGTGTGCGATACTCAGCAAACTTCATTTCAGTCCAATGCGCTCAATGGGCATTTAGCATAAAGGGTGAAAACGGAGTTTCCTTGAGAGCTGCTTGGAAGCCTGACGGTGTGTGACGTTGGTGAGCCAAATGGAGTTGTTCTCCCACAAGAAGCACTCGGCTGATGCTTCTTCAATATGCCCGTACCAACATGCAGTGTTGCCTTGACCTATCATACTCAGAGACGAATATGTGATTCCAGAACCTTTGCGTTTGGGGCTAGGGGAAAACGGCTTTGGCGCTGAAGTTGTCTCTGAATGTGGAGTTGGTAGCATGTGAAACCCGCATGTGGAGCATTGGTTTGTGTGCGATACTCAGCAAACTTCATTTCAGTCCAATGCGCTCAATGGGCATTTAGCATAAAGGGTGAAAACGGAGTTTCCTTGAGAGCTGCTTGGAAGCCTGATGGTGTGTAACGTTAGTAAGCCAAATGGAGTTGTTCTCGCACAAGAAGCACTCGGCTGATGCTTCTTCAATATGCCCGTCACCAACATGCAGTGTTGCCTTGACCTATCATACTCAGAGACAAATATGTGATTCCACAACCTTTGCATTTGGGGCTAGGGGGAAAACGGATTTGGCGCTGAATTTGTCTCTGAATGTGGAGTTGGTAGCATGTGAAACCCGCATGTGGAGCATTGGTTTGTGTGCGATACTCAGCAAACTTCATTTCAGTCAATGTGCTCAATGGGCATTTAGCATAAAGGGTGAAAACGGAGTTTCCTTGAGAGCTGCTTGGAAGCCTGACGGTGTGTGACGTTGGTGAGCCAAATGGAGTTGTTCTCCCACAAGAAGCACTCGGCTGATGCTTCTTCAATATGCCCGTACCAACATGCAGTGTTGCCTTGACCTATCATACTCAGAGACGAATATGTGATTCCAGAACCTTTGCGTTTGGGGCTAGGGGAAAACGGATTTGGCGCTGAAGTTGTCTCTGAATGTGGAGTTGGTAGCATGTGAAACCCGCATGTGGAGCATTGGTTTGTGTGCGATACTCAGCAAACTTCATTTCAGTCCAATGCGCTCAATGGGCATTTAGCATAAAGGGTGAAAACGGAGTTTCCTTGAGAGCTGCTTGTAAGCCTGACGGTGTGTGACGTTGGTGAGCCAAATGGAGTTGTTCTCCCACAAGAAGCACTCGGCTGATGCTTCTTCAATATGCCCGTCACCAACATGCAGTGTTGCCTTGACCTATCATACTCAGAGACGAATATGTGATTCCAGAACCTTTGCGTTTGGGGCTAGGGGAAAACGGCTTTGGCGCTGAAGTTGTCTCTGAATGTGGAGTTGGTAGCATGTGAAACCCGCATGTGGAGCATTGGTTTGTGTGCGATACTCAGCAAACTTCATTTCAGTCCAATGCGCTCAATGGGCATTTAGCATAAAGGGTGAAAACGGAGTTTCCTTGAGAGCTGCTTGTAAGCCTGACGGTGTGTGACGTTGGTGAGCCAAATGGAGTTGTTCTCCCACAAGAAGCACTCGGCTGATGCTTCTTCAATATGCCCGTCACCAACATGCAGTGTTGCCTTGACCTATCATACTCAGAGACGAATATGTGATTCCAGAACCTTTGCATTTGGGGCTAGGGGAAAACGGCTTTGGCGCTGAAGTTGTCTCTGAATGTGGAGTTGGTAGCATGTGAAACCCGCATGTGGAGCATTGGTTTGTGTGCGATACTCAGCAAACTTCATTTCAGTCCAATGCGCTCAATGGGCATTTAGCATAAAGGGTGAAAACGGAGTTTCCTTGAGAGCTGCTTGGAAGCCTGACGGTGTGTGACGTTGTTGAGCCAAATGGAGTTGTTCTCCCACAAGAAGCACTCGGCTGATGCTTCTTCAATATGCCCGTCACCAACATGCAGTGTTGCCTTGACCTATCATACTCAGAGACGAATATGTGATTCCACAACCTTTGCATTTGGGCTAGGCGAAAACGGCTTTGGCGCTGAAGTTGTCTCTGAATGTGGAGTTGGTAGCATGTGAAACCCGCATGTGGAGCATTGGTTTGTGTGCGATACTCAGCAAACTTCATTTCAGTCCAATGCACTCAATGGGCATTTAGCATAAAGGGTGAAAACGGAGTTTCCTTGAGAGCTGCTTGTAAGCCTGACGGTGTGTGACGTTGGTGAGCCAAATGGAGTTGTTCTCCCACAAGAAGCACTCGGCTGATGCTTCTTCAATATGCCCGTACCAACATGCAGTGTTGCCTTGACCTATCATACTCAGAGACGAATATGTGATTCCAGAACCTTTGCGTTTGGGGCTAGGGGAAAACGGATTTGGCGCTGAAGTTGTCTCTGAATGTGGAGTTGGTAGCATGTGAAACCCGCATGTGGAGCATTGGTTTGTGTGCGATACTCAGCAAACTTCATTTCAGTCCAATGCGCTCAATGGGCATTTAGCATAAAGGGTGAAAACGGAGTTTCCTTGAGAGCTGCTTGTAAGCCTGACGGTGTGTGACGTTGGTGAGCCAAATGGAGTTGTTCTCCCACAAGAAGCACTCGGCTGATGCTTCTTCAATATGCCCGTCACCAACATGCAGTGTTGCCTTGACCTATCATACTCAGAGACGAATATGTGATTCCAGAACCTTTGCATTTGGGGCTAGGGGGAAAACGGCTTTGGCGCTGAAGTTGTCTCTGAATGTGGAGTTGGTAGCATGTGAAACCCGCATGTGGAGCATTGGTTTGTGTGCGATACTCAGCAAACTTCATTTCAGTCCAATGCGCTCAATGGGCATTTAGCATAAAGGGTGAAAACGGAGTTTCCTTGAGAGCTGCTTGGAAGCCTGACGGTGTGTGACGTTAGTAAGCCAAATGGAGTTGTTCTCCCACAAGAAGCACTCGGCTGATGCTTCTTCAATATGCCTGTAATAACATGCAGTGTTGCCTTGACCTATCATACTCAGAGACGAATATGTGATTCCAGAACCTTTGCATTTGGGGCTAGGCGAAAACGGCTTTGGCGCTGAAGTTGTCTCTGAATGTGGAGTTGGTAGCATGTGAAACCCGCATGTGGAGCATTGGTTTGTGTGCGATACTCAGCAAACTTCATTTCAGTCCAATGCGCTCAATGGGCATTTAGCATAAAGGGTGAAAACGGAGTTTCCTTGAGAGCTGCTTGTAAGCCTGACGGTGTGTAACGTTAGTAAGCCAAATGGAGTTGTTCTCGCACAAGAAGCACTCGGCTGATGCTTCTTCAATATGCCCGTCACCAACATGCAGTGTTGCCTTGACCTATCATACTCAGAGACGAATATGTGATTCCACAACCTTTGCATTTGGGGCTAGGGGAAAACGGATTTGGCGCTGAATTTGTCTCTGAATGTGGAGTTGGTAGCATGTGAAACCCGCATGTGGAGCATTGGTTTGTGTGCGATACTCAGCAAACTTCATTTCAGTCAATGCGCTCAATGGGCATTTAGCATAAAGGGTGAAAACGGAGTTTCCTTGAGAGCTGCTTGGAAGCCTGACGGTGTGTGACGTTGGTGAGCCAAATGGAGTTGTTCTCCCACAAGAAGCACTCGGCTGATGCTTCTTCAATATGCCTGTAATAACATGCAGTGTTGCCTTGACCTATCATACTCAGAGACGAATATGTGATTCCAGAACCTTTGCATTTGGGGCTAGGGGAAAACGGCTTTGGCGCTGAAGTTGTCTCTGAATGTGGACTTGGTAGCATGTGAAACCCGCATGTGGAGCATTGGTTTGTGTGCGATACTCAGCAAACTTCATTTCAGTCCAATGCGCTCAATGGGCATTTAGCATAAAGGGTGAAAACGGAGTTTCCTTGAGAGCTGCTTGGAAGCCTGACGGTGTGTGACGTTGGTGAGCCAAATGGAGTTGTTCTCCCACAAGAAGCACTCGGCTGATGCTTCTTCAATATGCCCGTACCAACATGCAGTGTTGCCTTGACCTATCATACTCAGAGACGAATATGTGATTCCAGAACCTTTGCGTTTGGGGCTAGGCGAAAATGGCTTTGGCGCTGAAGTTGTCTCTGAATGTGGAGTTGGTAGCATGTGAAACCCGCATGTGGAGCATTGGTTTGTGTGCGATACTCAGCAAACTTCATTTCAGTCCAATGCGCTCAATGGGCATTTAGCATAAAGGGTGAAAACGGAGTTTCCTTGAGAGCTGCTTGTAAGCCTGACGGTGTGTGACGTTGGTGAGCCAAATGGAGTTGTTCTCCCACAAGAAGCACTCGGCTGATGCTTCTTCAATATGCCCGTACCAACATGCAGTGTTGCCTTGACCTATCATACTCAGAGACGAATATGTGATTCCAGAACCTTTGCATTTGGGGCTAGGGGAAAACGGCTTTGGCGCTGAAGTTGTCTCTGAATGTGGAGTTGGTAGCATGTGAAACCCGCATGTGGAGCATTGGTTTGTGTGCGACACTCAGCAAACTTCATTTCAGTCCAATGCGCTCAATGGGCATTTAGCATAAAGGGTGAAAACGGAGTTTCCTTGAGAGCTGCTTGGAAGCCTGACGGTGTGTGACGTTGGTGAGCCAAATGGAGTTGTTCTCCCACAAGAAGCACTCGGCTGATGCTTCTTCAATATGCCCGTACCAACATGCAGTGTTGCCTTGACCTATCATACTCAGAGACGAATATGTGATTCCAGAACCTTTGCGTTTGGGGCTAGGGGAAAACGGATTTGGCGCTGAAGTTGTCTCTGAATGTGGAGTTGGTAGCATGTGAAACCCGCATGTGGAGCATTGGTTTGTGTGCGATACTCAGCAAACTTCATTTCAGTCCAATGCGCTCAATGGGCATTTAGCATAAAGGGTGAAAACGGAGTTTCCTTGAGAGCTGCTTGGAAGCCTGACGGTGTGTGACGTTGGTGAGCCAAATGGAGTTGTTCTCCCACAAGAAGCACTCGGCTGATGCTTCTTCAATATGCCCGTCACCAACATGCAGTGTTGCCTTGACCTATCATACTCAGAGACAAATATGTGATTCCACAACCTTTGCATTTGGGGCTAGGGGAAAACGGCTTTGGCGCTGAAGTTGTCTCTGAATGTGGAGTTGGTAGCATGTGAAACCCGCATGTGGAGCATTGGTTTGTGTGCGATACTCAGCAAACTTCATTTCAGTCCAATGCGCTCAATGGGCATTTAGCATAAAGGGTGAAAACGGAGTTTCCTTGAGAGCTGCTTGGAAGCCTGACGGTGTGTGACGTTGTTGAGCCAAATGGAGTTGTTCTCCCACAAGAAGCACTCGGCTGATGCTTCTTCAATATGCCCGTACCAACATGCAGTGTTGCCTTGACCTATCATACTCAGAGACGAATATGTGATTCCAGAACCTTTGCGTTTGGGGCTAGGGGAAAACGGCTTTGGTGCTGAAGTTGTCTCTGAATGTGGAGTTGGTAGCATGTGAAACACGCATGTGGAGCATTGGTTTGTGTGCGACACTCAGCAAACTTCATTTCAGTCCAATGCGCTCAATGGGCATTTAGCATAAAGGGTGAAAACGGAGTTTCCTTGAGAGCTGCTTGGAAGCCTGATGGTGTGTGACGTTGGTGAGCCAAATGGAGTTGTTCTCCCACAAGAAGCACTCGGCTGATGCTTCTTCAATATGCCCGTACCAACATGCAGTGTTGCCTTGACCTATCATACTCAGAGACGAATATGTGATTCCAGAACCTTTGCGTTTGGGGCTAGGCGAAAATGGCTTTGGCGCTGAAGTTGTCTCTGAATGTGGAGTTGGTAGCATGTGAAACCCGCATGTGGAGCATTGGTTTGTGTGCGATACTCAGCAAACTTCATTTCAGTCCAATGCGCTCAATGGGCATTTAGCATAAAGGGTGAAAACGGAGTTTCCTTGAGAGCTGCTTGTAAGCCTGACGGTGTGTAACGTTAGTAAGCCAAATGGAGTTGTTCTCGCACAAGAAGCACTCGGCTGATGCTTCTTCAATATGCCCGTCACCAACATGCAGTGTTGCCTTGACCTATCATACTCAGAGACGAATATGTGATTCCACAACCTTTGCATTTGGGGCTAGGGGAAAACGGATTTGGCGCTGAATTTGTCTCTGAATGTGGAGTTGGTAGCATGTGAAACCCGCATGTGGAGCATTGGTTTGTGTGCGATACTCAGCAAACTTCATTTCAGTCAATGCGCTCAATGGGCATTTAGCATAAAGGGTGAAAACGGAGTTTCCTTGAGAGCTGCTTGGAAGCCTGACGGTGTGTGACGTTGGTGAGCCAAATGGAGTTGTTCTCCCACAAGAAGCACTCGGCTGATGCTTCTTCAATATGCCTGTAATAACATGCAGTGTTGCCTTGACCTATCATACTCAGAGACGAATATGTGATTCCAGAACCTTTGCATTTGGGGCTAGGGGAAAACGGCTTTGGCGCTGAAGTTGTCTCTGAATGTGGACTTGGTAGCATGTGAAACCCGCATGTGGAGCATTGGTTTGTGTGCGATACTCAGCAAACTTCATTTCAGTCCAATGCGCTCAATGGGCATTTAGCATAAAGGGTGAAAACGGAGTTTCCTTGAGAGCTGCTTGGAAGCCTGACGGTGTGTGACGTTGGTGAGCCAAATGGAGTTGTTCTCCCACAAGAAGCACTCGGCTGATGCTTCTTCAATATGCCCGTACCAACATGCAGTGTTGCCTTGACCTATCATACTCAGAGACGAATATGTGATTCCAGAACCTTTGCGTTTGGGGCTAGGCGAAAATGGCTTTGGCGCTGAAGTTGTCTCTGAATGTGGAGTTGGTAGCATGTGAAACCCGCATGTGGAGCATTGGTTTGTGTGCGATACTCAGCAAACTTCATTTCAGTCCAATGCGCTCAATGGGCATTTAGCATAAAGGGTGAAAACGGAGTTTCCTTGAGAGCTGCTTGTAAGCCTGACGGTGTGTGACGTTGGTGAGCCAAATGGAGTTGTTCTCCCACAAGAAGCACTCGGCTGATGCTTCTTCAATATGCCCGTACCAACATGCAGTGTTGCCTTGACCTATCATACTCAGAGACGAATATGTGATTCCAGAACCTTTGCATTTGGGGCTAGGGGAAAACGGCTTTGGCGCTGAAGTTGTCTCTGAATGTGGAGTTGGTAGCATGTGAAACCCGCATGTGGAGCATTGGTTTGTGTGCGACACTCAGCAAACTTCATTTCAGTCCAATGCGCTCAATGGGCATTTAGCATAAAGGGTGAAAACGGAGTTTCCTTGAGAGCTGCTTGGAAGCCTGACGGTGTGTGACGTTGGTGAGCCAAATGGAGTTGTTCTCCCACAAGAAGCACTCGGCTGATGCTTCTTCAATATGCCCGTACCAACATGCAGTGTTGCCTTGACCTATCATACTCAGAGACGAATATGTGATTCCAGAACCTTTGCGTTTGGGGCTAGGTGAAAACGGCTTTGGCGCTGAAGTTGTCTCTGAATGTGGAGTTGGTAGCATGTGAAACCCGCATGTGGAGCATTGGTTTGTGTGCGATACTCAGCAAACTTCATTTCAGTCCAATGCGCTCAATGGGCATTTAGCATAAAGGGTGAAAACGGAGTTTCCTTGAGAGCTGCTTGGAAGCCTGACGGTGTGTGACGTTGGTGAGCCAAATGGAGTTGTTCTCCCACAAGAAGCACTCGGCTGATGCTTCTTCAATATGCCCGTCACCAACATGCAGTGTTGCCTTGACCTATCATACTCAGAGACGAATATGTGATTCCAGAACCTTTGCATTTGGGGCTAGGCGAAAACGGCTTTGGCGCTGAAGTTGTCTCTGAATGTGGAGTTGGTAGCATGTGAAACCCGCATGTGGAGCATTGGTTTGTGTGCGATACTCAGCAAACTTCATTTCAGTCCAATGCGCTCAATGGGCATTTAGCATAAAGGGTGAAAACGGAGTTTCCTTGAGAGCTGCTTGGAAGCCTGACGGTGTGTGACGTTGGTGAGCCAAATGGAGTTGTTCTCCCACAAGAAGCACTCGGCTGATGCTTCTTCAATATGCCCGTCACCAACATGCAGTGTTGCCTTGACCTATCATACTCAGAGACAAATATGTGATTCCACAACCTTTGCATTTGGGGCTAGGGGAAAACGGCTTTGGCGCTGAAGTTGTCTCTGAATGTGGAGTTGGTAGCATGTGAAACCCGCATGTGGAGCATTGGTTTGTGTGCGATACTCAGCAAACTTCATTTCAGTCCAATGCGCTCAATGGGCATTTAGCATAAAGGGTGAAAACGGAGTTTCCTTGAGAGCTGCTTGGAAGCCTGACGGTGTGTGACGTTGTTGAGCCAAATGGAGTTGTTCTCCCACAAGAAGCACTCGGCTGATGCTTCTTCAATATGCCCGTACCAACATGCAGTGTTGCCTTGACCTATCATACTCAGAGACGAATATGTGATTCCAGAACCTTTGCGTTTGGGGCTAGGGGAAAACGGCTTTGGTGCTGAAGTTGTCTCTGAATGTGGAGTTGGTAGCATGTGAAACACGCATGTGGAGCATTGGTTTGTGTGCGACACTCAGCAAACTTCATTTCAGTCCAATGCGCTCAATGGGCATTTAGCATAAAGGGTGAAAACGGAGTTTCCTTGAGAGCTGCTTGGAAGCCTGATGGTGTGTGACGTTGGTGAGCCAAATGGAGTTGTTCTCCCACAAGAAGCACTCGGCTGATGCTTCTTCAATATGCCCGTACCAACATGCAGTGTTGCCTTGACCTATCATACTCAGAGACGAATATGTGATTCCAGAACCTTTGCGTTTGGGGCTAGGCGAAAATGGCTTTGGCGCTGAAGTTGTCTCTGAATGTGGAGTTGGTAGCATGTGAAACCCGCATGTGGAGCATTGGTTTGTGTGCGATACTCAGCAAACTTCATTTCAGTCCAATGCGCTCAATGGGCATTTAGCATAAAGGGTGAAAACGGAGTTTCCTTGAGAGCTGCTTGTAAGCCTGACGGTGTGTGACGTTGGTGAGCCAAATGGAGTTGTTCTCCCACAAGAAGCACTCGGCTGATGCTTCTTCAATATGCCCGTACCAACATGCAGTGTTGCCTTGACCTATCATACTCAGAGACGAATATGTGATTCCAGAACCTTTGCATTTGGGGCTAGGGGAAAACGGCTTTGGCGCTGAAGTTGTCTCTGAATGTGGAGTTGGTAGCATGTGAAACCCGCTTGTGGAGCATTGGTTTGTGTGCGACACTCAGCAAACTTCATTTCAGTCCAATGCGCTCAATGGGCATTTAGCATAAAGGGTGAAAACGGAGTTTCCTTGAGAGCTGCTTGGAAGCCTGACGGTGTGTGACGTTGGTGAGCCAAATGGAGTTGTTCTCCCACAAGAAGCACTCGGCTGATGCTTCTTCAATATGCCCGTCACCAACATGCAGTGTTGCCTTGACCTATCATACTCAGAGACAAATATGTGATTCCACAACCTTTGCATTTGGGGCTAGGGGAAAACGGCTTTGGCGCTGAAGTTGTCTCTGAATGTGGAGTTGGTAGCATGTGAAACACGCATGTGGAGCATTGGTTTGTGTGCGATACTCAGCAAACTTCATTTCAGTCCAATGCGCTCAATGGGCATTTAGCATAAAGGGTGAAAACGGAGTTTCCTTGAGAGCTGCTTGTAAGCCTGACGGTGTGTGACGTTGTTGAGCCAAATGGAGTTGTTCTCCCACAAGAAGCACTCGGCTGATGCTTCTTCAATATGCCCGTACCAACATGCAGTGTTGCCTTGACCTATCTTACTCAGAGACGAATATGTGATTCCAGAACCTTTGCGTTTGGGGCTAGGGGAAAACGGCTTTGGCGCTGAAGTTGTCTCTGAATGTGGAGTTGGTAGCATGTGAAACACGCATGTGGAGCATTGGTTTGTGTGCGACACTCAGCAAACTTCATTTCAGTCCAATGCGCTCAATGGGCATTTAGCATAAAGTGTGAAAACGGAGTTTCCTTGAGAGCTGCTTGGAAGCCTGACGGTGTGTGACGTTGGTGAGCCAAATGGAGTTATTCTCCCACAAGAAGCACTCGGCTGATGCTTCTTCAATATGCCCGTACCAACATGCAGTGTTGCCTTGACCTATCATACTCAGAGACGAATATGTGATTCCAGAACCTTTGCGTTTGGGGCTAGGGGAAAACGGATTTGGCGCTGAAGTTGTCTCTGAATGTGGAGTTGGTAGCATGTGAAACCCACATGTGGAGCATTGGTTTGTGTGCGATACTCAGCAAACTTCATTTCAGTCCAATGCGCTCAATGGGCATTTAGCATAAAGGGTGAAAACGGAGTTTCCTTGAGAGCTGCTTGTAAGCCTGACGGTGTGTGACGTTGGTGAGCCAAATGGAGTTGTTCTCCCACAAGAAGCACTCGGCTGATGCTTCTTCAATATGCCCGTCACCAACATGCAGTGTTGCCTTGACCTATCATACTCAGAGACGAATATGTGATTCCAGAACCTTTGCATTTGGGGCTAGGGGAAAACGGCTTTGGCGCTGAAGTTGTCTCTGAATGTGGACTTGGTAGCATGTGAAACCCGCATGTGGAGCATTGGTTTGTGTGCGATACTCAGCAAACTTCATTTCAGTCCAATGCGCTCAATGGGCATTTAGCATAAAGGGTGAAAACGGAGTTTCCTTGAGAGCTGCTTGGAAGCCTGACGGTGTGTGACGTTGTTGAGCCAAATGGAGTTGTTCTCCCACAAGAAGCACTCGGCTGATGCTTCTTCAATATGCCCGTCACCAACATGCAGTGTTGCCTTGACCTATCATACTCAGAGACGAATATGTGATTCCAGAACCTTTGCGTTTGGTGCTAGGGGAAAACGGCTTTGGCGCTGAAGTTGTCTCTGAATGTGGAGTTGGTAGCATGTGAAACCCGCATGTGGAGCATTGGTTTGTGTGCGATACTCAGCAAACTTCATTTCAGTCCAATGCGCTCAATGGGCATTTAGCATAAAGGGTGAAAACGGAGTTTCCTTGAGAGCTGCTTGGAAGCCTGACGGTGTGTGACGTTGTTGAGCCAAATGGAGTTGTTCTCCCACAAGAAGCACTCGGCTGATGCTTCTTCAATATGCCCGTCACCAACATGCAGTGTTGCCTTGACCTATCATAGTCAGAGACGAATATGTGATTCCACAACCTTTGCATTTGGGCTAGGCGAAAACGGCTTTGGCGCTGAAGTTGTCTCTGAATGTGGAGTTGGTAGCATGTGAAACCCGCATGTGGAGCATTGGTTTGTGTGCGATACTCAGCAAACTTCATTTCAGTCCAATGCGCTCAATGGGCATTTAGCATAAAGGGTGAAAACGGAGTTTCCTTGAGAGCTGCTTGTAAGCCTGACGGTGTGTAACGTTAGTAAGCCAAATGGAGTTGTTCTCCCAGAAGAAGCACTCGGCTGATGCTTCTTCAATATGCCCGTCACCAACATGCAGTGTTGCCTTGACCTATCATACTCAGAGACAAATATGTGATTCCACAACCTTTGCATTTGGGGCTAGGGGAAAACGGATTTGGCGCTGAAGTTGTCTCTGAATGTGGAGTTGGTAGCATGTGAAACCCGCATGTGGAGCATTGGTTTGTGTGCGATACTCAGCAAACTTCATTTCAGTCAATGCGCTCAATGGGCATTTAGCATAAAGGGTGAAAACGGAGTTTCCTTGAGAGCTGCTTGGAAGCCTGACGGTGTGTGACGTTGTTGAGCCAAATGGAGTTGTTCTCCCACAAGAAGCACTCGGCTGATGCTTCTTCAATATGCCTGTAATAACATGCAGTGTTGCCTTGACCTATCATACTCAGAGACGAATATGTGATTCCAGAACCTTTGCGTTTGGGGCTAGGGGAAAACGGCTTTGGCGCTGAAGTTGTCTCTGAATGTGGACTTGGTAGCATGTGAAACCCGCATGTGGAGCATTGGTTTGTGTGCGATACTCAGCAAACTTCATTTCAGTCCAATGCGCTCAATGGGCATTTAGCATAAAGGGTGAAAACGGAGTTTCCTTGAGAGCTGCTTGGAAGCCTGACGGTGTGTGACGTTGGTGAGCCAAATGGAGTTGTTCTCCCACAAGAAGCACTCGGCTGATGCTTCTTCAATATGCCCGTACCAACATGCAGTGTTGCCTTGACCTATCATACTCAGAGACGAATATGTGATTCCAGAACCTTTGCGTTTGGGGCTAGGCGAAAATGGCTTTGGCGCTGAAGTTGTCTCTGAATGTGGAGTTGGTAGCATGTGAAACCCGCATGTGGAGCATTGGTTTGTGTGCGATACTCAGCAAACTTCATTTCAGTCCAATGCGCTCAATGGGCATTTAGCATAAAGGGTGAAAACGGAGTTTCCTTGAGAGCTGCTTGTAAGCCTGACGGTGTGTGACGTTGGTGAGCCAAATGGAGTTGTTCTCCCACAAGAAGCACTCGGCTGATGCTTCTTCAATATGCCCGTCACCAACATGCAGTGTTGCCTTGACCTATCATACTCAGAGACGAATATGTGATTCCAGAACCTTTGCATTTGGGGCTAGGGGAAAACGGCTTTGGCGCTGAAGTTGTCTCTGAATGTGGAGTTGGTAGCATGTGAAACCCGCATGTGGAGCATTGGTTTGTGTGCGACACTCAGCAAACTTCATTTCAGTCCAATGCGCTCAATGGGCATTTAGCATAAAGGGTGAAAACGGAGTTTCCTTGAGAGCTGCTTGGAAGCCTGACGGTGTGTGACGTTGGTGAGCCAAATGGAGTTGTTCTCCCACAAGAAGCACTCGGCTGATGCTTCTTCAATATGCCCGTACCAACATGCAGTGTTGCCTTGACCTATCATACTCAGAGACGAATATGTGATTCCAGAACCTTTGCGTTTGGGGCTAGGGGAAAACGGCTTTGGCGCTGAAGTTGTCTCTGAATGTGGAGTTGGTAGCATGTGAAATCCGCATGTGGAGCATTGGTTTGTGTGCGATACTCAGCAAACTTCATTTCAGTCCAATGCGCTCAATGGGCATTTAGCATAAAGGGTGAAAACGGAGTTTCCTTGAGAGCTGCTTGTAAGCCTGACGGTGTGTGACGTTGGTGAGCCAAATGGAGTTGTTCTCCCACAAGAAGCACTCGGCTGATGCTTCTTCAATATGCCCGTCACCAACATGCAGTGTTGCCTTGACCTATCATACTCAGAGACGAATATGTGATTCCAGAACCTTTGCATTTGGGGCTAGGGGAAAACGGCTTTGGCGCTGAAGTTGTCTCTGAATGTGGAGTTGGTAGCATGTGAAACCCGCATGTGGAGCATTGGTTTGTGTGCGATACTCAGCAAACTTCATTTCAGTCCAATGCGCTCAATGGGCATTTAGCATAAAGGGTGAAAACGGAGTTTCCTTGAGAGCTGCTTGTAAGCCTGACGGTGTGTGACGTTGGTGAGCCAAATGGAGTTGTTCTCCCACAAGAAGCACTCGGCTGATGCTTCTTCAATATGCCCGTCACCAACATGCAGTGTTGCCTTGACCTATCATACTCAGAGACAAATATGTGATTCCACAACCTTTGCATTTGGGGCTAGGGGAAAACGGCTTTGGCGCTGAAGTTGTCTCTGAATGTGGAGTTGGTAGCATGTGAAACCCGCATGTGGAGCATTGGTTTGTGTGCGATACTCAGCAAACTTCATTTCAGTCCAATGCGCTCAATGGGCATTTAGCATAAAGGGTGAAAACGGAGTTTCCTTGAGAGCTGCTTGGAAGCCTGACGGTGTGTGACGTTGTTGAGCCAAATGGAGTTGTTCTCCCACAAGAAGCACTCGGCTGATGCTTCTTCAATATGCCCGTACCAACATGCAGTGTTGCCTTGACCTATCATACTCAGAGACGAATATGTGATTCCAGAACCTTTGCGTTTGGGGCTAGGGGAAAACGGCTTTGGCGCTGAAGTTGTCTCTGAATGTGGAGTTGGTAGCATGTGAAACCCGCATGTGGAGCATTGGTTTGTGTGCGACACTCAGCAAACTTCATTTCAGTCCAATGCGCTCAATGGGCATTTAGCATAAAGGGTGAAAACGGAGTTTCCTTGAGAGCTGCTTGTAAGCCTGACGGTGTGTGACGTTGGTGAGCCAAATGGAGTTGTTCTCCCACAAGAAGCACTCGGCTGATGCTTCTTCAATATGCCCGTACCAACATGCAGTGTTGCCTTGACCTATCATACTCAGAGACGAATATGTGATTCCAGAACCTTTGCGTTTGGGGCTAGGGGAAAACGGATTTGGCGCTGAAGTTGTCTCTGAATGTGGAGTTGGTAGCATGTGAAACCCACATGTGGAGCATTGGTTTGTGTGCGATACTCAGCAAACTTCATTTCAGTCCAATGCGCTCAATGGGCATTTAGCATAAAGGGTGAAAACGGAGTTTCCTTGAGAGCTGCTTGTAAGCCTGACGGTGTGTGACGTTGGTGAGCCAAATGGAGTTGTTCTCCCACAAGAAGCACTCGGCTGATGCTTCTTCAATATGCCCGTCACCAACATGCAGTGTTGCCTTGACCTATCATACTCAGAGACGAATATGTGATTCCAGAACCTTTGCATTTGGGGCTAGGGGAAAACGGCTTTGGCGCTGAAGTTGTCTCTGAATGTGGAGTTGGTAGCATGTGAAACCCGCATGTGGAGCATTGGTTTGTGTGCGATACTCAGCAAACTTCATTTCAGTCCAATGCGCTCAATGGGCATTTAGCATAAAGGGTGAAAACGGAGTTTCCTTGAGAGCTGCTTGGAAGCCTGACGGTGTGTGACGTTGTTGAGCCAAATGGAGTTGTTCTCCCACAAGAAGCACTCGGCTGATGCTTCTTCAATATGCCCGTACCAACATGCAGTGTTGCCTTGACCTATCATACTCAGAGACGAATATGTGATTCCAGAACCTTTGCGTTTGGGGCTAGGGGAAAACGGCTTTGGCGCTGAAGTTGTCTCTGAATGTGGAGTTGGTAGCATGTGAAACCCGCATGTGGAGCATTGGTTTGTGTGCGATACTCAGCAAACTTCATTTCAGTCCAATGCGCTCAATGGGCATTTAGCATAAAGGGTGAAAACGGAGTTTCCTTGAGAGCTGCTTGGAAGCCTGACGGTGTGTGACGTTGTTGAGCCAAATGGAGTTGTTCTCCCACAAGAAGCACTCGGCTGATGCTTCTTCAATATGCCCGTCACCAACATGCAGTGTTGCCTTGACCTATCATACTCAGAGACGAATATGTGATTCCAGAACCTTTGCGTTTGGGGCTAGGGGAAAACGGCTTTGGCGCTGAACTTGTCTCTGAATGTGGAGTTGGTAGCATGTGAAACCCGCATGTGGAGCATTGGTTTGTGTGCGATACTCAGCAAACTTCATTTCAGTCCAATGCGCTCAATGGGCATTTAGCATAAAGGGTGAAAACGGAGTTTCCTTGAGAGCTGCTTGTAAGCCTGACGGTGTGTGACGTTGTTGAGCCAAATGGAGTTGTTCTCCCACAAGAAGCACTCGGCTGATGCTTCTTCAATATGCCTGTAATAACATGCAGTGTTGCCTTGACCTATCATACTCAGAGACGAATATGTGATTCCACAACCTTTGCATTTGGGCTAGGCGAAAACGGCTTTGGCGCTGAAGTTGTCTCTGAATGTGGAGTTGGTAGCATGTGAAACCCGCATGTGGAGCATTGGTTTGTGTGCGATACTCAGCAAACTTCATTTCAGTCCAATGCGCTCAATGGGCATTTAGCATAAAGGGTGAAAACGGAGTTTCCTTGAGAGCTGCTTGTAAGCCTGACGGTGTGTAACGTTAGTAAGCCAAATGGAGTTGTTCTCGCACAAGAAGCACTCGGCTGATGCTTCTTCAATATGCCCGTCACCAACATGCAGTGTTGCCTTGACCTATCATACTCAGAGACAAATATGTGATTCCACAACCTTTGCATTTGGGGCTAGGGGGAAAACGGCTTTGGCGCTGAAGTTGTCTCTGAATGTGGAGTTGGTAGCATGTGAAACCCGCATGTGGAGCATTGGTTTGTGTGCGATACTCAGCAAACTTCATTTCAGTCAATGCGCTCAATGGGCATTTAGCATAAAGGGTGAAAACGGAGTTTCCTTGAGAGCTGCTTGGAAGCCTGACGGTGTGTGACGTTGGTGAGCCAAATGGAGTTGTTCTCCCACAAGAAGCACTCGGCTGATGCTTCTTCAATATGCCCGTACCAACATGCAGTGTTGCCTTGACCTATCATACTCAGAGACGAATATGTGATTCCAGAACCTTTGCGTTTGGGGCTAGGGGAAAACGGATTTGGCGCTGAAGTTGTCTCTGAATGTGGAGTTGGTAGCATGTGAAACCCGCATGTGGAGCATTGGTTTGTGTGCGATACTCAGCAAACTTCATTTCAGTCCAATGCGCTCAATGGGCATTTAGCATAAAGGGTGAAAACGGAGTTTCCTTGAGAGCTGCTTGGAAGCCTGACGGTGTGTGACGTTGGTGAGCCAAATGGAGTTGTTCTCCCACAAGAAGCACTCGGCTGATGCTTCTTCAATATGCCCGTACCAACATGCAGTGTTGCCTTGACCTATCATACTCAGAGACGAATATGTGATTCCAGAACCTTTGCGTTTGGGGCTAGGGGAAAATGGATTTGGCGCTGAAGTTGTCTCTGAATGTGGAGTTGGTAGCATGTGAAACCCGCATGTGGAGCATTGGTTTGTGTGCGATACTCAGCAAACTTCATTTCAGTCCAATGCGCTCAATGGGCATTTAGCATAAAGGGTGAAAACGGAGTTTCCTTGAGAGCTGCTTGGAAGCCTGACGGTGTGTGACGTTGGTGAGCCAAATGGAGTTGTTCTCCCACAAGAAGCACTCGGCTGATACTTCTTCAATATGCCCGTACCAACATGCAGTGTTGCCTTCACCTATCATACTCAGAGACGAATATGTGATTCCAGAACCTTTGCGTTTGGGGCTAGGCGAAAACGGCTTTGGCGCTGAACTTGTCTCTGAATGTGGAGTTGGTAGCATGTGAAACCCGCATGTGGAGCATTGGTTTGTGTGCGATACTCAGCAAACTTCATTTCAGTCCAATGCGCTCAATGGGCATTTAGCATAAAGGGTGAAAACGGAGTTTCCTTGAGAGCTGCTTGGAAGCCTGACGGTGTGTGACGTTGGTGAGCCAAATGGAGTTGTTCTCCCACAAGAAGCACTCGGCTGATGCTTCTTCAATTTGCCCGTCACCAACATGCAGTGTTGCCTTGACCTATCATACTCAGAGACGAATATGTGATTCCAGAACCTTTGCATTTGGTGCTAGGTGAAAACGGCTTTGGCGCTGAAGTTGTCTCTGAATGTGGAGTTGGTAGCATGTGAAACCCGCATGTGGAGCATTGGTTTGTGTGCGATACTCAGCAAACTTCATTTCAGTCCAATGCGCTCAATGGGCATTTAGCATAAAGGGTGAAAACGGAGTTTCCTTGAGAGCTGCTTGTAAGCCTGACGGTGTGTGACGTTGGTGAGCCAAATTGAGTTGTTCTCCCACAAGAAGCACTCGGCTGATGCTTCTTCAATATGCCCGTACCAACATGCAGTGTTGCCTTGACCTATCATACTCAGAGACGAATATGTGATTCCAGAACCTTTGCATTTGGGGCTAGGGGAAAACGGCTTTGGCGCTGAAGTTGTCTCTGAATGTGGAGTTGGTAGCATGTGAAACCCACATGTGGAGCATTGGTTTGTGTGCGACACTCAGCAAACTTCATTTCAGTCCAATGCGCTCAATGGGCATTTAGCATAAAGGGTGAAAACGGAGTTTCCTTGAGAGCTGCTTGGAAGCCTGACGGTGTGTGACGTTGGTGAGCCAAATGGAGTTGTTCTCCCACAAGAAGCACTCGGCTGATGCTTCTTCAATATGCCCGTACCAACATGCAGTGTTGCCTTGACCTATCATACTCAGAGACGAATATGTGATTCCAGAACCTTTGCGTTTGGGGCTAGGGGAAAACGGATTTGGCGCTGAAGTTGTCTCTGAATGTGGAGTTGGTAGCATGTGAAACCCGCATGTGGAGCATTGGTTTGTGTGCGATACTCAGCAAACTTCATTTCAGTCCAATGCGCTCAATGGGCATTTAGCATAAAGGGTGAAAACGGAGTTTCCTTGAGAGCTGCTTGGAAGCCTGACGGTGTGTGACGTTGGTGAGCCAAATGGAGTTGTTCTCCCACAAGAAGCACTCGGCTGATGCTTCTTCAATATGCCCGTCACCAACATGCAGTGTTGCCTTGACCTATCATACTCAGAGACGAATATGTGATTCCAGAACCTTTGCATTTGGGGCTAGGGGAAAACGGCTTTGGCGCTGAAGTTGTCTCTGAATGTGGAGTTGGTAGCATGTGAAACCCGCATGTGGAGCATTGGTTTGTGTGCGATACTCAGCAAACTTCATTTCAGTCCAATGCGCTCAATGGGCATTTAGCATAAAGGGTGAAAACGGAGTTTCCTTGAGAGCTGCTTGTAAGCCTGACGGTGTGTGACGTTGGTGAGCCAAATGGAGTTGTTCTCCCACAAGAAGCACTCGGCTGATGCTTCTTCAATATGCCCGTCACCAACATGCAGTGTTGCCTTGACCTATCATACTCAGAGACGAATATGTGATTCAACAACCTTTGCATTTGGGGCTAGGCGAAAACGGCTTTGGCGCTGAAGTTGTCTCTGAATGTGGAGTTGGTAGCATGTGAAACCCGCATGTGGAGCATTGGTTTGTGTGCGATACTCAGCAAACTTCATTTCAGTCCAATGCGCTCAATGGGCATTTAGCATAAAGGGTGAAAACGGAGTTTCCTTGAGAGCTGCTTGGAAGCCTGACGGTGTGTGACGTTGGTGAGCCAAATGGAGTTGTTCTCCCACAAGAAGCACTCGGCTGATGCTTCTTCAATATGCCCGTACCAACATGCAGTGTTGCCTTGACCTATCATACTCAGAGAAGAATATGTGATTCCAGAACCTTTGCGTTTGGGGCTAGGGGAAAACGGCTTTGGCGCTGAAGTTGTCTCTGAATGTGGAGTTGGTAGCATGTGAAACCCGCATGTGGAGCATTGGTTTGTGTGCGATACTCAGCAAACTTCATTTCAGTCCAATGCGCTCAATGGGCATTTAGCATAAAGGGTGAAAACGGAGTTTCCTTGAGAGCTGCTTGGAAGCCTGACGGTGTGTAACGTTAGTAAGCCAAATGGAGTTGTTCTCGCACAAGAAGCACTCGGCTGATGCTTCTTCAATATGCCCGTCACCAACATGCAGTGTCGCGTTGACCTATCATACTCAGAGACAAATATGTGATTCCACAACCTTTGCATTTGGGGCTAGGGGAAAACGGCTTTGGCGCTGAAGTTGTCTCTGAATGTGGAGTTGGTAGCATGTGAAACCCGCATGTGGAGCATTGGTTTGTGTGCGATACTCAGCAAACTTCATTTCAGTCCAATGCGCTCAATGGGCATTTAGCATAAAGGGTGAAAACGGAGTTTCCTTGAGAGCTGCTTGTAAGCCTGACGGTGTGTGACGTTGGTGAGCCAAATGGAGTTGTTCTCCCACAAGAAGCACTCGGCTGATGCTTCTTCAATATGCCCGTCACCAACATGCAGTGTTGCCTTGACCTATCATACTCAGAGACGAATATGTGATTCCAGAACCTTTGCGTTTGGGGCTAGGGGAAAACGGCTTTGGCGCTGAAGTTGTCTCTGAATGTGGAGTTGGTAGCATGTGAAACCCGCATGTGGAGCATTGGTTTGTGTGCGATACTCAGCAAACTTCATTTCAGTCCAATGCGCTCAATGGGCATTTAGCATAAAGGGTGAAAACGGAGTTTCCTTGAGAGCTGCTTGTAAGCCTGACGGTGTGTGACGTTGGTGAGCCAAATGGAGTTGTTCTCCCACAAGAAGCACTCGGCTGATGCTTCTTCAATATGCCCGTACCAACATGCAGTGTTGCCTTGACCTATCATACTCAGAGACAAATATGTGATTCCACAACCTTTGCATTTGGGGCTAGGGGAAAACGGCTTTGGCGCTGAAGTTGTCTCTGAATGTGGAGTTGGTAGCATGTGAAACCCGCATGTGGAGCATTGGTTTGTGTGCGACACTCAGCAAACTTCATTTCAGTCCAATGCGCTCAATGGGCATTTAGCATAAAGGGTGAAAACGGAGTTTCCTTGAGAGCTGCTTGTAAGCCTGACGGTGTGTGACGTTGGTGAGCCAAATGGAGTTGTTCTCCCACAAGAAGCACTCGGCTGATGCTTCTTCAATATGCCCGTACCAACATGCAGTGTTGCCTTGACCTATCATACTCAGAGACGAATATGTGATTCCAGAACCTTTGCATTTGGGGCTAGGGGAAAACGGATTTGGCGCTGAAGTTGTCTCTGAATGTGGAGTTGGTAGCATGTGAAACCCGCATGTGCAGCATTGGTTTGTGTGCGACACTCAGCAAACTTCATTTCAGTCCAATGCGCTCAATGGGCATTTAGCATAAAGGGTGAAAACGGAGTTTCCTTGAGAGCTGCTTGGAAGCCTGACGGTGTGTGACGTTGGTGAGCCAAATGGAGTTGTTCTCCCACAAGAAGCACTCGGCTGATGCTTCTTCAATATGCCCGTACCAACATGCAGTGTTGCCTTGACCTATCATACTCAGAGACGAATATGTGATTCCAGAACCTTTGCGTTTGGGGCTAGGGGAAAACGGATGTGGCGCTGAAGTTGTCTCTGAATGTGGAGTTGGTAGCATGTGAAACCCGCATGTGGAGCATTGGTTTGTGTGCGATACTCAGCAAACTTCATTTCAGTCCAATGCGCTCAATGGGCATTTAGCATAAAGGGCGAAAACGGAGTTTCCTTGAGAGCTGCTTGGAAGCCTGACGGTGTGTGACGTTGGTGAACCAAATGGAGTTGTTCTCCCACAAGAAGCACTCGGCTGATGCTTCTTCAATATGCCCGTCACCAACATGCAGTGTTGCCTTGACCTATCATACTCAGAGACGAATATGTGATTCCACAACCTTTGCATTTGGGGCTAGGGGAAAACGGCTTTGGCGCTGAAGTTGTCTCTGAATGTGGAGTTCGTAGCATGTGAAACCCGCATGTGGAGCATTGGTTTGTGTGCGATACTCAGCAAACTTCATTTCAGTCCAATGCGCTCAATGGGCATTTAGCATAAAGGGTGAAAACGGAGTTTCCTTGAGAGCTGCTTGGAAGCCTGACGGTGTGTGACGTTGGTGAGCCAAATGGAGTTGTTCTCCCACAAGAAGCACTTGGCTGATGCTTCTTCAATATGCCCGTACCAACATGCAGTGTTGCCTTGACCTATCATACTCAGAGACGAATATGTGATTCCAGAACCTTTGCGTTTGGGGCTAGGGGAAAACGGCTTTGGCGCTGAAGTTGTCTCTGAATGTGGAGTTGGTAGCATGTGAAACCCGCATGTGGAGCATTGGTTTGTGTGCGATACTCAGCAAACTTCATTTCAGTCCAATGCGCTCAATGGGCATTTAGCATAAAGGGTGAAAACGGAGTTTCCTTGAGAGCTGCTTGGAAGCCTGACGGTGTGTAACGTTAGTAAGCCAAATGGAGTTGTTCTCGCACAAGAAGCACTCGGCTGATGCTTCTTCAATATGCCCGTCACCAACATGCAGTGTTGCCTTGACCTATCATACTCAGAGACAAATATGTGATTCCAGAACCTTTGCGTTTGGGGCTAGGGGAAAACGGCTTTGGCGCTGAAGTTGTCTCTGAATGTGGAGTTGGTAGCATGTGAAACCCGCATGTGGAGCATTGGTTTGTGTGCGATACTCAGCAAACTTCATTTCAGTCCAATGCGCTCAATGGGCATTTAGCATAAAGGGTGAAAACGGAGTTTCCTTGAGAGCTGCTTGTAAGCCTGACGGTGTGTGACGTTGGTGAGCCAAATGGAGTTGTTCTCCCACAAGAAGCACTCGGCTGATGCTTCTTCAATATGCCCGTCACCAACATGCAGTGTTGCCTTGACCTATCATACTCAGAGACGAATATGTGATTCCAGAACCTTTGCGTTTGGTGCTAGGGGAAAACGGCTTTGGCGCTGAAGTTGTCTCTGAATGTGGAGTTGGTAGCATGTGAAACCCGCATGTGGAGCATTGGTTTGTGTGCGATACTCAGCAAACTTCATTTCAGTCCAATGCGCTCAATGGGCATTTAGCATAAAGGGTGAAAACGGAGTTTCCTTGAGAGCTGCTTGGAAGCCTGACGGTGTGTGACGTTGGTGAGCCAAATGGAGTTGTTCTCCCACAAGAAGCACTCGGCTGATGCTTCTTCAATATGCCCGTCACCAACATGCAGTGTTGCCTTGACCTATCATACTCAGAGACGAATATGTGATTCCAGAACCTTTGCGTTTGGGGCTAGGGGAAAACGGCTTTGGCGCTGAAGTTGTCTCTGAATGTGGAGTTGGTAGCATGTGAAACCCGCATGTGGAGCATTGGTTTGTGTGCGATACTCAGCAAACTTCATTTCAGTCCAATGCGCTCAATGGGCATTTAGCATAAAGGGTGAAAATGGAGTTTCCTTGAGAGCTGCTTGTAAGCCTGACGGTGTGTGACGTTGGTGAGCCAAATGGAGTTGTTCTCCCACAAGAAGCACTCGGCTGATGCTTCTTCAATATGCCCGTCACCAACATGCAGTGTTGCCTTGACCTATCATACTCAGAGACGAATATGTGATTCCAGAACCTTTGCATTTGGGGCTGGGGAAAACGGCTTTGGCGCTGAAGTTGTCTCTGAATGTGGAGTTGGTAGCATGTGAAACCCGCATGTGGAGCATTGGTTTGTGTGCGATACTCAGCAAACTTCATTTCAGTCCAATGCGCTCAATGGGCATTTAGCATAAAGGGTGAAAATGGAGTTTCCTTGAGAGCTGCTTGGAAGCCTGACGGTTTGTAACGTTAGTAAGCCAAATGGAGTTGTTCTCCCACAAGAAGCACTCGGCTGATGCTTCTTCAATATGCCCGTACCAACATGCAGTGTTGCCTTGACCTATCATACTCAGAGACAAATATGTGATTCCAGAACCTTTGCATTTGGGGCTAGGGGAAAACGGATTTGGCGCTGAAGTTGTCTCTGAATGTGGAGTTGGTAGCATGTGAAACCCGCATGTGGAGCATTGGTTTGTGTGCGATACTCAGCAAACTTCCTTTCAGTCCAATGCGCTCAATGGGCATTTAGCATAAAGGGTGAAAACGGAGTTTCCTTGAGAGCTGCTTGGAAGCCTGACGGTGTGTGACGTTGGTGAGCCAAATGGAGTTGTTCTCCCACAAGAAGCACTCGGCTGATGCTTCTTCAATATGCCCGTACCAACATGCAGTGTTGCCTTGACCTATCATACTCAGAGACGAATATGTGATTCCACAACCTTTGCATTTGGGGCTAGGGGAAAACGGCTTTGGCGCTGAAGTTGTCTCTGAATGTGGAGTTGGTAGCATGTGAAACCCGCATGTGGAGCATTGGTTTGTGTGCGATACTCAGCAAACTTCATTTCAGTCCAATGCGCTCAATGGGCATTTAGCATAAAGGGTGAAAACGGAGTTTCCTTGAGAGCTGCTTGTAAGCCTGACGGTGTGTGACGTTGGTGAGCCAAATGGAGTTGTTCTCCCACAAGAAGCACTCGGCTGATGCTTCTTCAATATGCCCGTACCAACATGCAGTGTTGCCTTGACCTATCATACTCAGAGACGAATATGTGATTCCAGAACCTTTGCATTTGGGGCTAGGGGAAAACGGCTTTGGCGCTGAAGTTGTCTCTGAATGTGGAGTTGGTAGCATGTGAAACCCGCATGTGGAGCATTGGTTTGTGTGCGATACTCAGCAAACTTCATTTCAGTCCAATGCGCTCAATGGGCATTTAGCATAAAGGGTGAAAACGGAGTTTCCTTGAGAGCTGCTTGGAAGCCTGACTGTGTGTGACGTTGGTGAGCCAAATGGAGTTGTTCTCCCACAAGAAGCACTCGGCTGATGCTTCTTCAATATGCCCGTCACCAACATGCAGTGTTGCCTTGACCTATCATACTCAGAGACGAATATGTGATTCCAGAACCTTTGCATTTGGGGCTAGGCGAAAACGGCTTTGGCGCTGAAGTTGTCTCTGAATGTGGAGTTGGTAGCATGTGAAACCCGCATGTGGAGCATTGGTTTGTGTGCTATACTCAGCAAACTTCATTTCAGTCCAATGCGCTCAATGGGCATTTAGCATAAAGGGTGAAAACGGAGTTTCCTTGAGAGCTGCTTGGAAGCCTGACGGTGTGTAACGTTAGTAAGCCAAATGGAGTTGTTCTCGCACAAGAAGCACTCGGCTGATGCTTCTTCAATATGCCCGTCACCAACATGCAGTGTTGCCTTGACCTATCATACTCAGAGACAAATATTTGATTCCACAACCTTTCCATTTGGGGCTAGGGGAAAACGGCTTTGGCGCTGAAGTTGTCTCTGAATGTGGAGTTGGTAGCATGTGAAACCCGCATGTGGAGCATTGGTTTGTGTGCGATACTCAGCAAACTTCATTTCAGTCCAATGCACTCAAAGGGCATTTAGCATAAAGGGTGAAAACGGAGTTTCCTTGAGAGCTGCTTGGAAGCCTGACGGTGTGTGACGTTGGTGAGACAAATGGAGTTGTTCTCCCACAAGAAGCACTCGGCTGATGCTTCTTCAATATGCCCGTACCAACATGCAGTGTTGCCTTGACCTATCATACTCAGAGACGAATATGTGATTCCAGAACCTTTGCGTTTGGGGCTAGGGGAAATCGGCTTTGGCGCTGAAGTTGTCTCTGAATGTGGAGTTGGTAGCATGTGAAACCCGCATGTGGAGCATTGGTTTGTGTGCGATACTCAGCAAACTTCATTTCAGTCCAATGCGCTCAATGGGCATTTAGCATAAAGGGTGAAAACGGAGTTTCCTTGAGAGCTGCTTGGAAGCCTGACGGTGTGTGACGTTGGTGAGCCAAATGGAGTTGTTCTCCCACAAGAAGCACTCGGCTGATGCTTCTTCAATATGCCCGTCACCAACATGCAGTGTTGCCTTGACCTATCATACTCAGAGACGAATATGTGATTCCAGAACCTTTGCGTTTGGGGCTAGGGGAAAACGGCTTTGGCGCTGAAGTTGTCTCTGAATGTGGAGTTGGTAGCATGTGAAACCCGCATGTGGAGCATTGGTTTGTGTGCGACACTAAGCAAACTTCATTTCAGTCCAATGCGCTCAATGGGCATTTAGCATAAAGGGTGAAAACGGAGTTTCCTTGAGAGCTGCTTGTAAGCCTGACGGTGTGTGACGTTGGTGAGACAAATGGAGTTGTTCTCCCACAAGAAGCACTCGGCTGATGCTTCTTCAATATGCCCGTACCAACATGCAGTGTTGCCTTGACCTATCATACTCAGAGACGAATATGTGATTCCAGAACCTTTGCGTTTGGGGCTAGGGGAAATCGGATTTGGCGCTGAAGTTGTCTCTGAATGTGGACTTGGTAGCATGTGAAACCCGCATGTGGAGCATTGGTTTGTGTGCGATACTCAGCAAACTTCATTTCAGTCCAATGCGCTCAATGGGCATTTAGCATAAAGGGTGAAAACGGAGTTTCCTTGAGAGCTGCTTGGAAGCCTGACGGTGTGTGACGTTGGTGAGACAAATGGAGTTGTTCTCCCACAAGAAGCACTCGGCTGATGCTTCTTTAATATGCCCGTCACCAACATGCAGTGTTGCCTTGACCTATCATACTCAGAGACGAATATGTGATTCCAGAACCTTTGCGTTTGGGGCTAGGGGAAATCGGATTTGGCGCTGAAGTTGTCTCTGAATGTGGAGTTGGTAGCATGTGAAACCCGCATGTGGAGCATTGGTTTGTGTGCGATACTTAGCAAACTTCATTTCAGTCCAATGCGCTCAATGGGCATTTAGCATAAAGGGTGAAAACGGAGTTTCCTTGAGAGCTGCTTGTAAGCCTGACGGTGTGTGACGTTGGTGAGCCAAATGGAGTTGTTCTCCCACAAGAAGCACTCGGCTGATGCTTCTTCAATATGCCCGTCACCAACATGCAGTGTTGCCTTGACCTATCATACTCAGAGACGAATATGTGATTCCAGAACCTTTGCATTTGGGGCTAGGCGAAAACGGCTTTGGCGCTGAAGTTGTCTCTGAATGTGGAGTTGGTAGCATGTGAAACCCGCATGTGGAGCATTGGTTTGTGTGCGATACTCAGCAAACTTCATTTCAGTCCAATGCGCTCAATGGGCATTTAGCATAAAGGGTGAAAACGGAGTTTCCTTGAGAGCTGCTTGGAAGCCTGACGGTGTGTGACGTTGGTGAGCCAAATGGAGTTGTTCTCCCACAAGAAGCACTCGGCTGATGCTTCTTCAATATGCCCGTACCAACATGCAGTGTTGCCTTGACCTATCATACTCAGAGACGAATATGTGATTCCAGAACCTTTGCGTTTGGGGCTAGGGGAAAACGGCTTTGGCGCTGAAGTTGTCTCTGAATGTGGAGTTGGTAGCATGTGAAACCCGCATGTGGAGCATTGGTTTGTGTGCGATACTCAGCAAACTTCCTTTCAGTCCAATGCGCTCAATGGGCATTTAGCATAAAGGGTGAAAACGGAGTTTCCTTGAGAGCTGCTTGGAAGCCTGACGGTGTGTGACGTTGGTGAGCCAAATGGAGTTGTTCTCCCACAAGAAGCACTCGGCTGATGCTTCTTCAATATGCCCGTCACCAACATGCAGTGTTGCCTTGACCTATCATACTCAGAGATGAATATGTGATTCCACAACCTTTGCATTTGGGGCTAGGCGAAAACGGCTTTGGCGCTGAAGTTGTCTCTGAATGTGGAGTTGGTAGCATGTGAAACCCGCATGTGGAGCATTGGTTTGTGTGCGATACTCAGCAAACTTCATTTCAGTCCAATGCGCTCAAAGGGCATTTAGCATAAAGGGTGAAAACGGAGTTTCCTTGAGAGCTGCTTGGAAGACTGACGGTGTGTGACGTTGGTGAGCCAAATGGAGTTGTTCTCCCACAAGAAGCACTCGGCTGATGCTTCTTCAATATGCCCGTCACCAACATGCAGTGTTGCCTTGACCTATCATACTCAGAGACGAATATGTGATTCCAGAACCTTTGCATTTGGGGCTAGGTGAAAACGGCTTTGGCGCTGAAGTTGTCTCTGAATGTGGAGTTGGTAGCATGTGAAACCCGCATGTGGAGCATTGGTTTGTGTGCGACACTCAGCAAACTTCATTTTAGTCCAATGCGCTCAATGGGCATTTAGCATAAAGGGTGAAAACGGAGTTTCCTTGAGAGCTGCTTGGAAGCCTGACGGTGTGTGACGTTGGTGAGCCAAATGGAGTTGTTCTCCCACAAGAAGCACTCGGCTGATGCTTCTTCAATATGCCCGTACCAACATGCAGTGTTGCCTTGACCTATCATACTCAGAGACGAATATGTGATTCCAGAACCTTTGCGTTTGGGGCTAGGGGAAAACGGATTTGGCGCTGAAGTTGTCTCTGAATGTGGAGTTGGTAGCATGTGAAACCCGCATGTGGAGCATTGGTTTGTGTGCGATACTCAGCAAACTTCATTTCAGTCCAATGCGCTCAATGGGCATTTAGCATAAAGGGTGAAAACGGAGTTTCCTTGAGAGCTGCTTGGAAGCCTGACGGTGTGTGACGTTGGTGAGCCAAATGGAGTTGTTCTCCCACAAGAAGCACTCGGCTGATGCTTCTTTAATATGCCCGTACCAACATGCAGTGTTGCCTTGACCTATCATACTCAGAGACGAATATGTGATTCCAGAACCTTTGCGTTTGAGGCTAGGGGAAATCGGATTTGGCGCTGAAGTTGTCTCTGAATGTGGAGTTGGTAGCATGTGAAACCCGCATGTGGAGCATTGGTTTGTGTGCGATACTCAGCAAACTTCATTTCAGTCCAATGCGCTCAATGGGCATTTAGCATAAAGGGTGAAAACGGAGTTTCCTTGAGAGCTGCTTGTAAGCCTGACGGTGTGTGACATTGGTGAGCCAAATGGAGTTGTTCTCCCACAAGAAGCACTCGGCTGATGCTTCTTCAATATGCCCGTCACCAACATGCAGTGTTGCCTTGACCTATCATACTCAGAGACGAATATGTGATTCCAGAACCTTTGAGTTTGGGGCTAGGGGAAAACGGCTTTGGCGCTGAAGTTGTCTCTGAATGTGGAGTTGGTAGCATGTGAAACCCGCATGTGGAGCATTGGTTTGTGTGCGACACTCAGCAAACTTCATTTTAGTCCAATGCGCTCAATGGGCATTTAGCATAAAGGGTGAAAACGGAGTTTCCTTGAGAGCTGCTTGGAAGCCTGACGGTGTGTGACGTTGGTGAGCCAAATGGAGTTGTTCTCCCACAAGAAGCACTCGGCTGATGCTTCTTCAATATGCCTGTACCAACATGCAGTGTTGCCTTGACCTATCATACTCAGAGACGAATATGTGATTCCAGAACCTTTGCGTTTGGGGCTAGGGGAAAACGGATTTGGCGCTGAAGTTGTCTCTGAATGTGGAGTTGGTAGCATGTGAAACCCGCATGTGGAGCATTGGTTTGTGTGCGATACTCAGCAAACTTCATTTCAGTCCAATGCGCTCAATGGGCATTTAGCATAAAGGGTGAAAACGGAGTTTCCTTGAGAGCTGCTTGGAAGCCTGACGGTGTGTGACATTGGTGAGACAAATGGAGTTGTTCTCCCACAAGAAGCACTCGGCTGATGCTTCTTTAATATGCCCGTACCAACATGCAGTGTTGCCTTGACCTATCATACTCAGAGACGAATATGTGATTCCAGAACCTTTGCGTTTGAGGCTAGGGGAAATCGGATTTGGCGCTGAAGTTGTCTCTGAATGTGGAGTTGGTAGCATGTGAAACCCGCATGTGGAGCATTGGTTTGTGTGCGATACTCAGCAAACTTCATTTCAGTCCAATGCGCTCAATGGGCATTTAGCATAAAGGGTGAAAACGGAGTTTCCTTGAGAGCTGCTTGTAAGCCTGACGGTGTGTGACGTTGGTGAGCCAAATGGAGTTGTTCTCCCACAAGAAGCACTCGGCTGATGCTTCTTCAATATGCCCGTCACCAACATGCAGTGTTGCCTTGACCTATCATACTCAGAGACGAATATGTGATTCCAGAACCTTTGCATTTGGGGCTAGGCCAAAAAGGCTTTGGCGCTGAAGTTGTCTCTGAATGTGGAGTTGGTAGCATGTGAAACCCGCATGTGGAGCATTGGTTTGTGTGCGATACTCAGCAAACTTCATTTCAGTCCAATGCGCTCAATGGGCATTTAGCATAAAGGGTGAAAACGGAGTTTCCTTGAGAGCTGCTTGGAAGCCTGACGGTGTGTGACGTTGGTGAGCCAAATGGAGTTGTTCTCCCACAAGAAGCACTCGGCTGATGCTTCTTCAATATGCCCGTACCAACATGCAGTGTTGCCTTGACCTATCATACTCAGAGACGAATATGTGATTCCAGAACCTTTGCGTTTGGGGCTAGGGGAAAACGGATTTGGCGCTGAAGTTGTCTCTGAATGTGGAGTTGGTAGCATGTGAAACCCGCATGTGGAGCATTGGTTTGTGTGCGATACTCAGCAAACTTCATTTCAGTCCAATGCGCTCAATGGGCATTTAGCATAAAGGGTGAAAACGGAGTTTCCTTGAGAGCTGATTGGAAGCCTGACGGTGTGTGACGTTGGTGAGCCAAATGGAGTTGTTCTCCCACAAGAAGCGCTCGGCTGATGCTTCTTCAATATGCCCGTCACCAACATGCAGTGTTGCCTTGACCTATCATACTCAGAGACGAATATGTGATTCCAGAACCTTTGCATTTGGGGCTAGGGGAAAACGGCTTTGGCGCTGAAGTTGTCTCTGAATGTGGAGTTGGTAGCATGTGAAACCCGCATGTGGAGCATTGGTTTGTGTGCGATACTCAGCAAACTTCCTTTCAGTCCAATGCGCTCAATGGGCATTTAGCATAAAGGGTGAAAACGGAGTTTCCTTGAGAGCTGCTTGGAATCCTGACGGTGTGTAACGTTAGTAAGCCAAATGGAGTTGTTCTCGCACAAGAAGCACTCGGCTGATGCTTCTTCAATATGCCCGTCACCAACATGCAGTGTTGCCTTGACCTATCATACTCAGAGACGAATATGTGATTCCACAACCTTTGCATTTGGGGCTAGGGGAAAACGGCTTTGGCGCTGAAGTTGTCTCTGAATGTGGAGTTGGTAGCATGTGAAACCCGCATGTGGAGCATTGGTTTGTGTGCGATACTCAGCAAACTTCATTTCAGTCCAATGCGCTCAATGGGCATTTAGCATAAAGGGTGAAAACGGAGTTTCCTTGAGAGCTGCTTGTAAGCCTGACGGTGTGTGACATTGGTGAGCCAAATGGAGTTGTTCTCCCACAAGAAGCACTCGGCTGATGCTTCTTCAATATGCCCGTCACCAACATGCAGTGTTGCCTTGACCTATCATACTCAGAGACGAATATGTGATTCCAGAACCTTTGAGTTTGGGGCTAGGGGAAAACGGCTTTGGCGCTGAAGTTGTCTCTGAATGTGGAGTTGGTAGCATGTGAAACCCGCATGTGGAGCATTGGTTTGTGTGCGATACTCAGCAAACTTCATTTCAGTCCAATGCGCTCAATGGGCATTTAGCATAAAGGGTGAAAACGGAGTTTCCTTGAGAGCTGCTTGTAAGCCTGACGGTGTGTGACGTTGTTGAGCCAAATGGAGTTGTTCTCCCACAAGAAGCACTCGGCTGATGCTTCTTCAATATGCCCGTACCAACATGCAGTGTTGCCTTGACCTATCATACTCTGAAACGAATATGTGATTCCAGAACCTTTGAGTTTGGGGCTAGGCGAAAACGGCTTTGGCGCTGAAGTTGTCTCTGAATGTGGAGTTGGTAGCATGTGAAACCCGCATGTGGAGCATTGGTTTGTGTGCTATACTCAGCAAACTTCATTTCAGTCCAATGCGCTCAATGGGCATTTAGCATAAAGGGTGAAAACGGAGTTTCCTTGAGAGCTGCTTGTAAGCGTGACGGTGTGTGACGTTGTTGAGCCAAATGGAGTTGTTCTCCCACAAGAAGCACTCGGCTGATGCTTCTTCAATATGCCCGTCACCAACATGCAGTGTTGCCTTGACCTATCATACTCAGAGACGAATATGTGATTCCAGAACCTTTGCATTTGGGGCTAGGTGAAAACGGCTTTGGCGCTGAAGTTGTCTCTGAATGTGGAGTTGGTAGCATGTGAAACCCGCATGTGGAGGATTGGTTTGTGTGCGATACTCAGCAAACTTCATTTCAGTCCAATGCGCTCAATGGGCATTTAGCATAAAGGGTGAAAACGGAGTTTCCTTGAGAGCTGCTTGTAAGCCTGACGGTGTGTGACGTTGTTGAGCCAAATGGAGTTGTTCTCCCACAAGAAGCACTCGGCTGATGCTTCTTCAATATGCCCGTCACCAACATGCAGTGTTGCCTTGACCTATCATACTCAGAGACGAATATGTGATTCCAGAACCTTTGCATTTGGGGCTAGGTGAAAACGGCTTTGGCGCTGAAGTTGTCTCTGAATGTGGAGTTGGTAGCATGTGAAACCCGCATGTGGAGCATTGGTTTGTGTGCGATACTCAGCAAACTTCATTTCAGTCCAATGCGCTCAATGGGCATTTAGCATAAAGGGTGAAAACGGAGTTTCCTTGAGAGCTGCTTGTAGGCCTGACGGTGTGTGACGTTGGTGAGCCAAATGGAGTTGTTCTCCCACAAGAAGCACTCGGCTGATGCTTCTTCAATATGCCCGTACCAACATGCAGTGTTGCCTTGACCTATCATACTCAGAGACGAATATGTGATTCCAGAACCTTTGCATTTGGGGCTAGGCGAAAACGGCTTTGGCGCTGAAGTTGTCTCTGAATGTGGAGTTGGTAGCATGTGAAACCCGCATGTGGAGCATTGGTTTGTGTGCGATACTCAGCAAACTTAATTTCAGTCCAATGCGCTCAATGGGCATTTAGCATAAAGGGTGAAAACGGAGTTTCCTTGAGAGCTGCTTGTAAGCCTGACGGTGTGTGACCTTGCTAAGCCAAATGGAGTTGTTCTCCCACAAGAAGCACTCGGCTGATGCTTCTTCAATATGCCCGTCACCAACATGCAGTGTTGCCTTGACCTATCATACTCAGAGACGAATATGTGATTCCAGAACCTTTGCATTTGGGGCTAGGCGAAAACGGCTTTGGCGCTGAAGTTGTCTCTGAATGTGGAGTTGGTAGCATGTGAAACCCGCATGTGGAGCATTGGTTTGTGTGCGATACTCAGCAAACTTCATTTCAGTCCAATGCGCTCAATGGGCATTTAGCATAAAGGGTGAAAACGGAGTTTCCTTGAGAGCTGCTTGGAAGCCTGACGGTGTGTGACGTTGGTGAGCCAAATGGAGTTGTTCTCCCACAAGAAGCACTCGGCTGATGCTTCTTCAATATGCCCGTCACCAACATGCAGTGTTGCCTTGACCTATCATACTCAGAGACGAATATGTGATTCCAGAACCTTTGCATTTGGGGCTAGGCGAAAACGGCTTTGGCGCTGAAGTTGTCTCTGAATGTGGAGTTGGTAGCATGTGAAACCCGCATGTGGAGCATTGGTTTGTGTGCGATACTCAGCAAACTTCATTTCAGTCCAATGCGCTCAATGGGCATTTAGCATAAAGGGTGAAAACGGAGTTTCCTTGAGAGCTGCTTGTAAGCCTGACGGTGTGTGACGTTGTTGAGACAAATGGAGTTGTTCTCCCACAAGAAGCACTCGGCTGATGCTTCTTCAATATGCCCGTCACCAACATGCAGTGTTGCCTTGACCTATCATACTCAGAGACGAATATGTGATTCCAGAACCTTTGCATTTGGGGCTAGGGGAAAACGGCTTGGGCGCTGAAGTTGTCTCTGAATGTGGAGTTGGTAGCATGTGAAACCCGCAGGTGGAGCATTGGTTTGTGTGCGATACTCAGCAAACTTCCTTTCAGTCCAATGCGCTCAATGGGCATTTAGCATAAAGGGTGAAAACGGAGTTTCCTTGAGAGCTGCTTGTAAGCCTGACGGTGTGTGACGTTGGTGAGCCAAATGGAGTTGTTCTCCCACAAGAAGCACTCGGCTGATGCTTCTTCAATATGCCCGTACCAACATGCAGTGTTGCCTTGACCTATCATACTCAGAGACGAATATGTGATTCCAGAACCTTTGCGTTTGGGGCTAGGGGAAAACAGCTTTGGCGCTGAAGTTGTCTCTGAATGTGGAGTTGGTAGCATGTGAAACCCGCATGTGGAGCATTGGTTTGTGTGCGATACTCAGCAAACTTCATTTCAGTCCAATGCGCTCAATGGGCATTTAGCATAAAGGGTGAAAACGGAGTTTCCTTGAGAGCTGCTTGTAAGCCTGACGGTGTGTGACGTTGTTGAGCCAAATGGAGTTGTTCTCCCACAAGAAGCACTCGGCTGATGCTTCTTCAATATGCCCGTCACCAACATGCAGTGTTGCCTTGACCTATCATACTCAGAGACGAATATGTGATTCCACAACCTTTGCGTTTGGGGCTAGGGGAAAACGGCTTTGGCGCTGAAGTTGTCTCTGAATGTGGAGTTGGTAGCATGTGAAACCCGCATGTGGAGCATTGGTTTGTGTGCGATACTCAGCAAACTTCATTTCAGTCCAATGCGCTCAATGGGCATTTAGCATAAAGGGTGAAAACGGAGTTTCCTTGAGAGCTGCTTGGAAGCCTGACGGTGTGTGACGTTGGTGAGACAAATGGAGTTGTTCTCCCACAAGAAGCACTCGGCTGATGCTTCTTCAATATGCCCGTCACCAACATGCAGTGTTGCCTTGACCTATCATACTCAGAGACGAATATGTGATTCCAGAACCTTTGCATTTGGGGCTAGGGGAAAACGGCTTTGGCGCTGAAGTTGTCTCTGAATGTGGAGTTGGTAGCATGTGAAACCCGCATGTGGAGCATTGGTTTGTGTGCTATACTCAGCAAACTTCATTTCAGTCCAATGCGCTCAATGGGCATTTAGCATAAAGGGTGAAAACGGAGTTTCCTTGAGAGCTGCTTGTAAGCCTGACGGTGTGTGACGTTGTTGAGCCAAATGGAGTTGTTCTCCCACAAGAAGCACTCGGCTGATGCTTCTTCAATATGCCCGTCACCAACATGCAGTGTTGCCTTGACCTATCATACTCAGAGACGAATATGTGATTCCAGAACCTTTGCATTTGGGGCTAGGGGAAAACGGCTTTGGCGCTGAAGTTGTCTCTGAATGTGGAGTTGGTAGCATGTGAAACCCGCATGTGGAGCATTGGTTTGTGTGCGATACTCAGCAAACTTCCTTTCAGTCCAATGCGCTCATTGGCATTTAGCATAAAGGGTGAAAACGGAGTTTCCTTGAGAGCTGCTTGTAAGCCTGACGGTGTGTGACGTTGGTGAGCCAAATGGAGTTGTTCTCCCACAAGAAGCACTCGGCTGATGCTTCTTCAATATGCCCGTCACCAACATGCAGTGTTGCCTTGACCTATCATACTCAGAGACGAATATGTGATTCCAGAACCTTTGCATTTGGGGCTAGGCGAAAACGGCTTTGGCGCTGAAGTTGTCTCTGAATGTGGAGTTGGTAGCATGTGAAACCCGCATGTGGAGCATTGGTTTGTGTGCGATACTCAGCAAACTTCATTTCAGTCCAATGCGCTCAATGGGCATTTAGCATAAAGTGTGAAAACGGAGTTTCCTTGAGAGCTGCTTGGAAGCCTGACGGTGTGTGACGTTGTTGAGCCAAATGGAGTTGTTCTCCCACAAGAAGCACTCGGCTGATGCTTCTTCAATATGCCCGTACCAACATGCAGTGTTGCCTTGACCTATCATACTCAGAGACGAATATGTGATTCCAGAACCTTTGCATTTGGGGCTAGGGGAAAACAGCTTTGGCGCTGAAGTTGTCTCTGAATGTGGAGTTGGTAGCATGTGAAACCCGCATGTGGAGCATTGGTTTGTGTGCGATACTCAGCAAACTTCATTTCAGTCCAATGCGCTCAATGGGCATTTAGCATAAAGGGTGATAACGGAGTTTCCTTGAGAGCTGCTTGTAAGCCTGACGGTGTGTGACGTTGGTGAGCCAAATGGAGTTGTTCTCCCACAAGAAGCACTCGGCTGATGCTTCTCCAATATGCCCGTACCAACATGCAGTGTTGCCTTGACCTATCATACTCAGAGACGAATATGTGATTCCAGAACCTTTGCATTTGGGGCTAGGTGAAAACGGCTTTGGCGCTGAAGTTGTCTCTGAATGTGGAGTTGGTAGCATGTGAAACCCGCATGTGGAGCATTGGTTTGTGTGCGATACTCAGCAAACTTCCTTTCAGTCCAATGCGCTCAATGGGCATTTAGCATAAAGGGTGAAAACGGAGTTTCCTTGAGAGCTGCTTGGAAGCCTGACGGTGTGTGACGTTGGTGAGCCAAATGGAGTTGTTCTCCCACAAGAAGCACTCGGCTGATGCTTCTTCAATATGCCCGTCACCAACATGCAGTGTTGCCTTGACCTATCATACTCAGAGACGAATATGTGATTCCAGAACCTTTGCATTTGGGGCTAGGGGAAAACGGCTTTGGCGCTGAAGTTGTCTCTGAATGTGGAGTTGGTAGCATGTGAAACCCGCATGTGGAGCATTGGTTTGTGTGCGATACTCAGCAAACTTCCTTTCAGTCCAATGCGCTCAATGGGCATTTAGCATAAAGGGTGAAAACGGAGTTTCCTTGAGAGCTGCTTGGAAGCCTGACGGTGTGTGACGTTGGTGAGCCAAATGGAGTTGTTCTCCCACAAGAAGCACTCGGCTGATGCTTCTTCAATATGCCCGTACCAACATGCAGTGTTGCCTTGACCTATCATACTCAGAGACGAATATGTGATTCCAGAACCTTTGCGTTTGGGGCTAGGGGAAAACAGCTTTGGCGCTGAAGTTGTCTCTGAATGTGGAGTTGGTAGCATGTGAAACCCGCATGTGGAGCATTGGTTTGTGTGCGATACTCAGCAAACTTCATTTCAGTCCAATGCGCTCAATGGGCATTTAGCATAAAGGGTGAAAACGGAGTTTCCTTGAGAGCTGCTTGGAAGCCTGACGGTGTGTGACGTTGGTGAGCCAAATGGAGTTGTTCTCCCACAAGAAGCACTCGGCTGATGCTTCTTCAATATGCCCGTCACCAACATGCAGTGTTGCCTTGACCTATCATACTCAGAGACGAATATGTGATTCCAGAACCTTTGCGTTTGGGGCTAGGCAAAAACGGCTTTGGCGCTGAAGTTGTCTCTGAATGTGGAGTTGGTAGCATGTGAAACCCGCATGTGGAGCATTGGTTTGTGTGCGATACTCAGCAAACTTCATTTCAGTCCAATGCGCTCAATGGACATTTAGCATAAAGGGTGAAAACGGAGTTTCCTTGAGAGCTGCTTGTAAGCCTGACGGTGTGTGACGTTGGTGAGCCAAATGGAGTTGTTCTCCCACAAGAAGCACTCGGCTGATGCTTCTTCAATATGCCCGTACCAACATGCAGTGTTGCCTTGACCTATCATACTCAGAGACGAATATGTGATTCCAGAACCTTTGCATTTGGGGCTAGGCGAAAACGGCTTTGGCGCTGAAGTTGTCTCTGAATGTGGAGTTGGTAGCATGTGAAACCCGCATGTGGAGGATTGGTTTGTGTGCGATACTCAGCAAACTTCATTTCAGTCCAATGCGCTCAATGGGCATTTAGCATAAAGGGTGAAAACGGAGTTTCCTTGAGAGCTGCTTGTAAGCCTGACGGTGTGTGACGTTGGTGAGCCAAATGGAGTTGTTCTCCCACAAGAAGCACTCGGCTGATGCTTCTTCAATATGCCCGTCACCAACATGCAGTGTTGCCTTGACCTATCATACTCAGAGACGAATATGTGATTCCAGAACCTTTGCATTTGGGGCTAGGGGAAAACGGCTTTGGCGCTGAAGTTGTCTCTGAATGTGGAGTTGGTAGCATGTGAAACCCGCATGTGGAGCATTGGTTTGTGTGCGATACTCAGCAAACTTCCTTTCAGTCCAATGCGCTCAATGGGCATTTAGCATAAAGGGTGAAAACGGAGTTTCCTTGAGAGCTGCTTGGAAGCCTGACGGTGTGTGACGTTGGTGAGCCAAATGGAGTTGTTCTCCCACAAGAAGCACTCGGCTGATGCTTCTTCAATATGCCCGTACCAACATGCAGTGTTGCCTTGACCTATCATACTCAGAGACGAATATGTGATTCCAGAACCTTTGCGTTTGGGGCTAGGGGAAAACAGCTTTGGCGCTGAAGTTGTCTCTGAATGTGGAGTTGGTAGCATGTGAAACCCGCATGTGGAGCATTGGTTTGTGTGCGATACTCAGCAAACTTCATTTCAGTCCAATGCGCTCAATGGGCATTTAGCATAAAGGGTGAAAACGGAGTTTCCTTGAGAGCTGCTTGTAAGCCTGACGGTGTGTGACGTTGGTGAGCCAAATGGAGTTGTTCTCCCACAAGAAGCACTCGGCTGATGCTTCTTCAATATGCCCGTCACCAACATGCAGTGTTGCCTTGACCTATCATACTCAGAGACGAATATGTGATTCCAGAACCTTTGCGTTTGGGGCTAGGCAAAAACGGCTTTGGCGCTGAAGTTGTCTCTGAATGTGGAGTTGGTAGCATGTGAAACCCGCATGTGGAGCATTGGTTTGTGTGCGATACTCAGCAAACTTCATTTCAGTCCAATGCGCTCAATGGACATTTAGCATAAAGGGTGAAAACGGAGTTTCCTTGAGAGCTGCTTGTAAGCCTGACGGTGTGTGACGTTGGTGAGCCAAATGGAGTTGTTCTCCCACAAGAAGCACTCGGCTGATGCTTCTTCAATATGCCCGTACCAACATGCAGTGTTGCCTTGACCTATCATACTCAGAGACGAATATGTGATTCCAGAACCTTTGCATTTGGGGCTAGGCGAAAACGGCTTTGGCGCTGAAGTTGTCTCTGAATGTGGAGTTGGTAGCATGTGAAACCCGCAGGTGGAGCATTGGTTTGTGTGCGATACTCAGCAAACTTCATTTCAGTCCAATGCGCTCAATGGGCATTTAGCATAAAGGGTGAAAACGGAGTTTCCTTGAGAGCTGCTTGGAAGCCTGACGGTGTGTGACGTTGGTGAGCCAAATGGAGTTGTTCTCCCACAAGAAGCACTCGGCTGATGCTTCTTCAATATGCCCGTCACCAACATGCAGTGTTGCCTTGACCTATCATACTCAGAGACGAATATGTGATTCCAGAACCTTTGCGTTTGGGGCTAGGCAAAAACGGCTTTGGCGCTGAAGTTGTCTCTGAATGTGGAGTTGGTAGCATGTGAAACCCGCATGTGGAGCATTGGTTTGTGTGCGATACTCAGCAAACTTAATTTCAGTCCAATGCGCTCAATGGACATTTAGCATAAAGGGTGAAAACGGAGTTTCCTTGAGAGCTGCTTGGAAGCCTGACGGTGTGTGACGTTGGTGAGCCAAATGGAGTTGTTCTCCCACAAGAAGCACTCGGCTGATGCTTCTTCAATATGCCCGTCACCAACATGCAGTGTTGCCTTGACCTATCATACTCAGAGACGAATATGTGATTCCAGAACCTTTGCATTTGGGGCTAGGGGAAAACGGCTTTGGCGCTGAAGTTGTCTCTGAATGTGGAGTTGGTAGCATGTGAAACCCGCATGTGGAGCATTGGTTTGTGTGCTATACTCAGCAAACTTTATTTCAGTCCAATGCGCTCAATGGGCATTTAGCATAAAGGGTGAAAACGGAGTTTCCTTGAGAGCTGCTTGTAAGCCTGACGGTGTGTGACGTTGTTGAGCCAAATGGAGTTGTTCTCCCACAAGAAGCACTCGGCTGATGCTTCTTCAATATGCCTGTAATAACATGCAGTGTTGCCTTGACCTATCATACTCAGAGACGAATATGTGATTCCAGAACCTTTGCATTTGGGGCTAGGGGAAAACGGCTTTGGCGCTGAAGTTGTCTCTGAATGTGGAGTTGGTAGCATGTGAAACCCGCATGTGGAGCATTGGTTTGTGTGCGATACTCAGCAAACTTCATTTCAGTCCAATGCGCTCAATGGGCATTTAGCATAAAGGGTGATAACGGAGTTTCCTTGAGAGCTGCTTGGAAGCCTGACGGTGTGTGACGTTGGTGAGCCAAATGGAGTTGTTCTCCCACAAGAAGAACCCGGCTGATGCTTCTTCAATATGCCCGTCACCAACATGCAGTGTTGCCTTGACCTATCATACTCAGAGACGAATATGTGATTCCAGAACCTTTGCATTTGGGGCTAGGTGAAAACGGCTTTGGCGCTGAAGTTGTCTCTGAATGTGGAGTTGGTAGCATGTGAAACCCGCATGTGGAGCATTGGTTTGTGTGCGATACTCAGCAAACTTCCTTTCAGTCGAATGCGCTCAATGGGCATTTAGCATAAAGGGTGAAAACGGAGTTTCCTTGAGAGCTGATTGGAAGCCTGACGGTGTGTGACGTTGTTGAGCCAAATGGAGTTGTTCTCCCACAAGAAGCACTCGGCTGATGCTTCTTCAATATGCCCGTACCAACATGCAGTGTTGCCTTGACCTATCATACTCAGAGACGAATATGTGATTCCAGAACCTTTGCGTTTGGGGCTAGGGGAAAACGGCTTTGGCGCTGAAGTTGTCTCTGAATGTGGAGTTGGTAGCATGTGAAACCCGCATGTGGAGCATTGGTTTGTGTGCGATACTCAGCAAACTTCATTTCAGTCCAATGCGCTCAATGGGCATTTAGCATAAAGGGTGAAAACGGAGTTTCCTTGAGAGCTGCTTGTAAGCCTGACGGTGTGTGACGTTGGTGAGCCAAATGGAGTTGTTCTCCCACAAGAAGCACTCGGCTGATGCTTCTTCAATATGCCCGTCACCAACATGCAGTGTTGCCTTGACCTATCATACTCAGAGACGAATATGTGATTCCAGAACCTTTGCATTTGGGGCTAGGGGAAAACGGCTTTGGCGCTGAAGTTGTCTCTGAATGTGGAGTTGGTAGCATGTGAAACCCGCATGTGGAGCATTGGTTTGTGTGCAATACTCAGCAAACTTCCTTTCAGTCCAATGCGCTCAATGGGCATTTAGCATAAAGGGTGAAAACGGAGTTTCCTTGAGAGCTGCTTGTAAGCCTGACGGTGTGTGACGTTGGTGAGCCAAATGGAGTTGTTCTCCCACAAGAAGCACTCGGCTGATGCTTCTTCAATATGCCCGTCACCAACATGCAGTGTTGCCTTGACCTATCATACTCAGAGACGAATATGTGATTCCAGAACCTTTGCATTTGGGGCTAGGGGAAAACGGCTTTGGCGCTGAAGTTGTCTCTGAATGTGGAGTTGGTAGCATGTGAAACCCGCATGTGGAGCATTGGTTTGTGTGCGATACTCAGCAAACTTCATTTCAGTCCAATGCGCTCAATGGGCATTTAGCATAAAGGGTGAAAACGGAGTTTCCTTGAGAGCTGCTTGTAAGCCTGACGGTGTGTGACGTTGGTGAGCCAAATGGAGTTGTTCTCCCACAAGAAGCACTCGGCTGATGCTTCTTCAATATGCCCGTACCAACATGCAGTGTTGCCTTGACCTATCATACTCAGAGACGAATATGTGATTCCAGAACCTTTGCATTTGGGGCTAGGGGAAAACAGCTTTGGCGCTGAAGTTGTCTCTGAATGTGGAGTTGGTAGCATGTGAAACCCGCATGTGGAGCATTGGTTTGTGTGCGATACTCAGCAAACTTCATTTCAGTCCAATGCGCTCAATGGGCATTTAGCATAAAGGGTGAAAACGGAGTTTCCTTGAGAGCTGCTTGTAAGCCTGACGGTGTGTGACGTTGTTGAGCCAAATGGAGTTGTTCTCCCACAAGAAGCACTCGGCTGATGCTTCTTCAATATGCCCGTCACCAACATGCAGTGTTGCCTTGACCTATCATACTCAGAGACGAATATGTGATTCCAGAACCTTTGCGTTTGGGGCTAGGGGAAAACGGCTTTGGCGCTGAAGTTGTCTCTGAATGTGGAGTTGGTAGCATGTGAAACCCGCATGTGGAGCATTGGTTTGTGTGCGATACTCAGCAAACTTCATTTCAGTCCAATGCGCTCAATGGACATTTAGCATAAAGGGTGAAAACGGAGTTTCCTTGATAGCTGCTTGGAAGCCTGACGGTGTGTGATGTTGGTGAGCCAAATGGAGTTGTTCTCCCACAAGAAGCACTCGGCTGATGCTTCTTCAATATGCCCGTACCAACATGCAGTGTTGCCTTGACCTATCATACTCAGAGACGAATATGTGATTCCAGAACCTTTGCATTTGGGGCTAGGGGAAAACGGCTTTGGCGCTGAAGTTGTCTCTGAATGTGGAGTTGGTAGCATGTGAAACCCGCATGTGGAGCATTGGTTTGTGTGCTATACTCAGCAAACTTCATTTCAGTCCAATGCGCTCAATGGGCATTTAGCATAAAGGGTGAAAACGGAGTTTCCTTGAGAGCTGCTTGTAAGCCTGACGGTGTGTGACGTTGTTGAGCCAAATGGAGTTGTTCTCCCACAAGAAGCACTCGGCTGATGCTTCTTCAATATGCCTGTAATAACATGCAGTGTTGCCTTGACCTATCATACTCAGAGACGAATATGTGATTCCAGAACCTTTGCATTTGGGGCTAGGGGAAAACAGCTTTGGCGCTGAAGTTGTCTCTGAATGTGGAGTTGGTAGCATGTGAAACCCGCATGTGGAGCATTGGTTTGTGTGCGATACTCAGCAAACTTCCTTTCAGTCCAATGCGCTCAATGGGCATTTAGCATAAAGGGTGAAAACGGAGTTTCCTTGAGAGCTGCTTGTAAGCCTGACGGTGTGTGACGTTGGTGAGCCAAATGGAGTTGTTCTCCCACAAGAAGCACTCGGCTGATGCTTCTTCAATATGCCCGTCACCAACATGCAGTGTTGCCTTGACCTATCATACTCAGAGACGAATATGTGATTCCAGAACCTTTGCGTTTGGGGCTAGGGGAAAACGGCTTTGGCGCTGAAGTTGTCTCTGAATGTGGAGTTGGTAGCATGTGAAACCCGCATGTGGAGCATTGGTTTGTGTGCGATACTCAGCAAACTTCATTTCAGTCCAATGCGCTCAATGGACATTTAGCATAAAGGGTGAAAACGGAGTTTCCTTGAGAGCTGCTTGGAAGCCTGACGGTGTGTGACGTTGGTGAGCCAAATGGAGTTGTTCTCCCACAAGAAGCACTCGGCTGATGCTTCTTCAATATGCCCGTCACCAACATGCAGTGTTGCCTTGACCTATCATACTCAGAGACGAATATGTGATTCCAGAACCTTTGCGTTTGGGGCTAGGGGAAAACGGCTTTGGCGCTGAAGTTGTCTCTGAATGTGGAGTTGGTAGCATGTGAAACCCGCATGTGGAGCATTGGTTTGTGTGCGATACTCAGCAAACTTCATTTCAGTCCAATGCGCTCAATGGACATTTAGCATAAAGGGTGAAAACGGAGTTTCCTTGAGAGCTGCTTGGAAGCCTGACGGTGTGTGACGTTGGTGAGCCAAATGGAGTTGTTCTCCCACAAGAAGCACTCGGCTGATGCTTCTTCAATATGCCCGTCACCAACATGCAGTGTTGCCTTGACCTATCATACTCAGAGACGAATATGTGATTCCAGAACCTTTGCATTTGGGGCTAGGGGAAAACGGCTTTGGCGCTGAAGTTGTCTCTGAATGTGGAGTTGGTAGCATGTGAAACCCGCATGTGGAGCATTGGTTTGTGTGCGATACTCAGCAAACTTCATTTCAGTCCAGTGCGCTCAATGGGCATTTAGCATAAAGGGTGAAAACGGAGTTTCCTTGAGAGCTGCTTGGAAGCCTGACGGTGTGTGACGTTGGTGAGCCAAATGGAGTTGTTCTCCCACAAGAAGCACTCGGCTGATGCTTCTTCAATATGCCCGTACCAACATGCAGTGTTGCCTTGACCTATCATACTCAGAGACGAATATGTGATTCCAGAACCTTTGCATTTGGGGCTAGGGGAAAACGGCTTTGGCGCTGAAGTTGTCTCTGAATGTGGAGTTGGTAGCATGTGAAACCCGCATGTGGAGCATTGGTTTGTGTGCTATACTCAGCAAACTTCATTTCAGTCCAATGCGCTCAATGGGCATTTAGCATAAAGGGTGAAAACGGAGTTTCCTTGAGAGCTGCTTGTAAGCCTGACGGTGTGTGACGTTGTTGAGCCAAATGGAGTTGTTCTCCCACAAGAAGCACTCGGCTGATGCTTCTTCAATATGCCTGTAATAACATGCAGTGTTGCCTTGACCTATCATACTCAGAGACGAATATGTGATTCCAGAACCTTTGCATTTGGGGCTAGGGGAAAACAGCTTTGGCGCTGAAGTTGTCTCTGAATGTGGAGTTGGTAGCATGTGAAACCCGCATGTGGAGCATTGGTTTGTGTGCGATACTCAGCAAACTTCATTTCAGTCCAATGCGCTCAATGGACATTTAGCATAAAGGGTGAAAACGGAGTTTCCTTGAGAGCTGCTTGTAAGCCTGACGGTGTGTGACGTTGGTGAGCCAAATGGAGTTGTTCTCCCACAAGAAGCACTCGGCTGATGCTTCTTCAATATGCCCGTACCAACATGCAGTGTTGCCTTGACCTATCATACTCAGAGACGAATATGTGATTCCAGAACCTTTGCGTTTGGGGCTAGGGGAAAACAGCTTTGGCGCTGAAGTTGTCTCTGAATGTGGAGTTGGTAGCATGTGAAACCCGCAGGTGGAGCATTGGTTTGTGTGCGATACTCAGCAAACTTCATTTCAGTCCAATGCGCTCAATGGACATTTAGCATAAAGGGTGAAAACGGAGTTTCCTTGAGAGCTGCTTGTAAGCCTGACGGTGTGTGACGTTGGTGAGCCAAATGGAGTTGTTCTCCCACAAGAAGCACTCGGCTGATGCTTCTTCAATATGCCCGTCACCAACATGCAGTGTTGCCTTGACCTATCATACTCAGAGACGAATATGTGATTCCAGAACCTTTGCGTTTGTGGCTAGGCAAAAACGGCTTTGGCGCTGAAGTTGTCTCTGAATGTGGAGTTGGTAGCATGTGAAACCCGCATGTGGAGCATTGGTTTGTGTGCGATACTCAGCAAACTTAATTTCAGTCCAATGCGCTCAATGGACATTTAGCATAAAGGGTGAAAACGGAGTTTCCTTGAGAGCTGCTTGGAAGCCTGACGGTGTGTGACGTTGGTGAGCCAAATGGAGTTGTTCTCCCACAAGAAGCACTCGGCTGATGCTTCTTCAATATGCCCGTCACCAACATGCAGTGTTGCCTTGACCTATCATACTCAGAGACGAATATGTGATTCCAGAACCTTTGCATTTGGGGCTAGGGGAAAACGGCTTTGGCGCTGAAGTTGTCTCTGAATGTGGAGTTGGTAGCATGTGAAACCCGCATGTGGAGCATTGGTTTGTGTGCTATACTCAGCAAAATTCATTTCAGTCCAATGCGCTCAATGGGCATTTAGCATAAAGGGTGAAAACGGAGTTTCCTTGAGAGCTGCTTGTAAGCCTGACGGTGTGTGACGTTGTTGAGCCAAATGGAGTTGTTCTCCCACAAGAAGCACTCGGCTGATGCTTCTTCAATATGCCTGTAATAACATGCAGTGTTGCCTTGACCTATCATACTCAGAGACGAATATGTGATTCCAGAACCTTTGCATTTGGGGCTAGGGGAAAACGGCTTTGGCGCTGAAGTTGTCTCTGAATGTGGAGTTGGTAGCATGTGAAACCCGCATGTGGAGCATTGGTTTGTGTGCGATACTCAGCAAACTTCATTTCAGTCCAATGCGCTCAATGGGCATTTAGCATAAAGGGTGATAACGGAGTTTCCTTGAGAGCTGCTTGGAAGCCTGACGGTGTGTGACGTTGGTGAGCCAAATGGAGTTGTTCTCCCACAAGAAGCACTCGGCTGATGCTTCTTCAATATGCCCGTCACCAACATGCAGTGTTGCCTTGACCTATCATACTCAGAGACGAATATGTGATTCCAGAACCTTTGCATTTGGGGCTAGGTGAAAACGGCTTTGGCGCTGAAGTTGTCTCTGAATGTGGAGTTGGTAGCATGTGAAACCCGCATGTGGAGCATTGGTTTGTGTGCGATACTCAGCAAACTTCATTTCAGTCCAATGCGCTCAATGGGCATTTAGCATAAAGGGTGATAACGGAGTTTCCTTGAGAGCTGCTTGGAAGCCTGACGGTGTGTGACGTTGGTGAGCCAAATGGAGTTGTTCTCCCACAAGAAGCACTCGGCTGATGCTTCTTCAATATGCCCGTCACCAACATGCAGTGTTGCCTTGACCTATCATACTCAGAGACGAATATGTGATTCCAGAACCTTTGCGTTTGGGGCTAGGGGAAAACGGCTTTGGCGCTGAAGTTGTCTCTGAATGTGGAGTTGGTAGCATGTGAAACCCGCATGTGGAGCATTGGTTTGTGTGCGATACTCAGCAAACTTCATTTCAGTCCAATGCGCTCAATGGGCATTTAGCATAAAGGGTGAAAACGGAGTTTCCTTGAGAGCTGCTTGTAAGCCTGACGGTGTGTGACGTTGGTGAGCCAAATGGAGTTGTTCTCCCACAAGAAGCACTCGGCTGATGCTTCTTCAATATGCCCGTCACCAACATGCAGTGTTGCCTTGACCTATCATACTCAGAGACGAATATGTGATTCCAGAACCTTTGCATTTGGGGCTAGGGCAAAACGGCTTTGGCGCTGAAGTTGTCTCTGAATGTGGAGTTGGTAGCATGTGAAACCCGCATGTGGAGCATTGGTTTGTGTGCAATACTCAGCAAACTTCCTTTCAGTCCAATGCGCTCAATGGGCATTTAGCATAAAGGGTGAAAACGGAGTTTCCTTGAGAGCTGCTTGTAAGCCTGACGGTGTGTGACGTTGGTGAGCCAAATGGAGTTGTTCTCCCACAAGAAGCACTCGGCTGATGCTTCTTCAATATGCCCGTCACCAACATGCAGTGTTGCCTTGACCTATCATACTCAGAGACGAATATGTGATTCCACAACCTTTGCATTTGGGGCTAGGGGGAAAACGGCTTTGGCGCTGAAGTTGTCTCTGAATGTGGAGTTGGTAGCATGTGAAACCCGCATGTGGAGCATTGGTTTGTGTGCGATACTCAGCAAACTTCATTTCAGTCCAATGCGCTCAATGGGCATTTAGCATAAAGGGTGAAAACGGAGTTTCCTTGAGAGCTGCTTGTAAGCCTGACGGTGTGTGACGTTGGTGAGCCAAATGGAGTTGTTCTCCCACAAGAAGCACTCGGCTGATGCTTCTTCAATATGCCCGTACCAACATGCAGTGTTGCCTTGACCTATCATACTCAGAGACGAATATGTGATTCCAGAACCTTTGCGTTTGGGGCTAGGGGAAAACAGCTTTGGCGCTGAAGTTGTCTCTGAATGTGGAGTTGGTAGCATGTGAAACCCGCATGTGGAGCATTGGTTTGTGTGCGATACTCAGCAAACTTCATTTCAGTCCAATGCGCTCAATGGGCATTTAGCATAAAGGGTGATAACGGAGTTTCCTTGAGAGCTGCTTGGAAGCCTGACGGTGTGTGACGTTGGTGAGCCAAATGGAGTTGTTCTCCCACAAGAAGCACTCGGCTGATGCTTCTTCAATATGCCCGTCACCAACATGCAGTGTTGCCTTGACCTATCATACTCAGAGACGAATATGTGATTCCAGAACCTTTGCGTTTGGGGCTAGGGGAAAACGGCTTTGGCGCTGAAGTTGTCTCTGAATGTGGAGTTGGTAGCATGTGAAACCCGCATGTGGAGCATTGGTTTGTGTGCGATACTCAGCAAACTTCATTTCAGTCCAATGCGCTCAATGGACATTTAGCATAAAGGGTGAAAACGGAGTTTCCTTGATAGCTGCTTGGAAGCCTGACGGTGTGTGACGTTGGTGAGCCAAATGGAGTTGTTCTCCCACAAGAAGCACTCGGCTGATGCTTCTTCAATATGCCCGTACCAACATGCAGTGTTGCCTTGACCTATCATACTCAGAGACGAATATGTGATTCCAGAACCTTTGCATTTGGGGCTAGGGGAAAACGGCTTTGGCGCTGAAGTTGTCTCTGAATGTGGAGTTGGTAGCATGTGAAACCCGCATGTGGAGCATTGGTTTGTGTGCTATACTCAGCAAACTTCATTTCAGTCCAATGCGCTCAATGGGCATTTAGCATAAAGGGTGAAAACGGAGTTTCCTTGAGAGCTGCTTGTAAGCCTGACGGTGTGTGACGTTGTTGAGCCAAATGGAGTTGTTCTCCCACAAGAAGCACTCGGCTGATGCTTCTTCAATATGCCTGTAATAACATGCAGTGTTGCCTTGACCTATCATACTCAGAGACGAATATGTGATTCCAGAACCTTTGCATTTGGGGCTAGGGGAAAACAGCTTTGGCGCTGAAGTTGTCTCTGAATGTGGAGTTGGTAGCATGTGAAACCCGCATGTGGAGCATTGGTTTGTGTGCGATACTCAGCAAACTTCCTTTCAGTCCAATGCGCTCAATGGGCATTTAGCATAAAGGGTGAAAACGGAGTTTCCTTGAGAGCTGCTTGGAAGCCTGACGGTGTGTGACGTTGGTGAGCCAAATGGAGTTGTTCTCCCACAAGAAGCACTCGGCTGATGCTTCTTCAATATGCCCGTACCAACATGCAGTGTTGCCTTGACCTATCATACTCAGAGACGAATATGTGATTCCAGAACCTTTGCGTTTGGGGCTAGGGGAAAACGGCTTTGGCGCTGAAGTTGTCTCTGAATGTGGAGTTGGTAGCATGTGAAACCCGCATGTGGAGCATTGGTTTGTGTGCGATACTCAGCAAACTTCATTTCAGTCCAATGCGCTCAATGGACATTTAGCATAAAGGGTGAAAACGGAGTTTCCTTGAGAGCTGCTTGGAAGCCTGACGGTGTGTGACGTTGGTGAGCCAAATGGAGTTGTTCTCCCACAAGAAGCACTCGGCTGATGCTTCTTCAATATGCCCGTCACCAACATGCAGTGTTGCCTTGACCTATCATACTCAGAGACGAATATGTGATTCCAGAACCTTTGCGTTTGGGGCTAGGGGAAAACGGCTTTGGCGCTGAAGTTGTCTCTGAATGTGGAGTTGGTAGCATGTGAAACCCGCATGTGGAGCATTGGTTTGTGTGCGATACTCAGCAAACTTCATTTCAGTCCAATGCGCTCAATGGGCATTTAGCATAAAGGGTGAAAACGGAGTTTCCTTGAGAGCTGCTTGGAAGCCTGACGGTGTGTGACGTTGGTGAGCCAAATGGAGTTGTTCTCCCACAAGAAGCACTCGGCTGATGCTTCTTCAATATGCCCGTCACCAACATGCAGTGTTGCCTTGACCTATCATACTCAGAGACGAATATGTGATTCCAGAACCTTTGCGTTTGGGGCTAGGGGAAAACGGCTTTGGCGCTGAAGTTGTCTCTGAATGTGGAGTTGGTAGCATGTGAAACCCGCATGTGGAGCATTGGTTTGTGTGCGATACTCAGCAAACTTCATTTCAGTCCAATGCGCTCAATGGACATTTAGCATAAAGGGTGAAAACGGAGTTTCCTTGAGAGCTGCTTGGAAGCCTGACGGTGTGTGACGTTGGTGAGCCAAATGGAGTTGTTCTCCCACAAGAAGCACTCGGCTGATGCTTCTTCAATATGCCCGTACCAACATGCAGTGTTGCCTTGACCTATCATACTCAGAGACGAATATGTGATTCCAGAACCTTTGCATTTGGGGCTAGGGGAAAACGGCTTTGGCGCTGAAGTTGTCTCTGAATGTGGAGTTGGTAGCATGTGAAACCCGCATGTGGAGCATTGGTTTGTGTGCTATACTCAGCAAACTTCATTTCAGTCCAATGCGCTCAATGGGCATTTAGCATAAAGGGTGAAAACGGAGTTTCCTTGAGAGCTGCTTGTAAGCCTGACGGTGTGTGACGTTGTTGAGCCAAATGGAGTTGTTCTCCCACAAGAAGCACTCGGCTGATGCTTCTTCAATATGCCTGTAATAACATGCAGTGTTGCCTTGACCTATCATACTCAGAGACGAATATGTGATTCCAGAACCTTTGCATTTGGGGCTAGGGGAAAACAGCTTTGGCGCTGAAGTTGTCTCTGAATGTGGAGTTGGTAGCATGTGAAACCCGCATGTGGAGCATTGGTTTGTGTGCGATACTCAGCAAACTTCATTTCAGTCCAATGCGCTCAATGGGCATTTAGCATAAAGGGTGAAAACGGAGTTTCCTTGAGAGCTGCTTGTAAGCCTGACGGTGTGTGACGTTGGTGAGCCAAATGGAGTTGTTCTCCCACAAGAAGCACTCGGCTGATGCTTCTTCAATATGCCCGTACCAACATGCAGTGTTGCCTTGACCTATCATACTCAGAGACGAATATGTGATTCCACAACCTTTGCATTTGGGGCTAGGCGAAAACGGCTTTGGCGCTGAAGTTGTCTCTGAATGTGGAGTTGGTAGCATGTGAAACCCGCATGTGGAGCATTGGTTTGTGTGCTATACTCAGCAAACTTCATTTCAGTCCAATGTGCTCAATGGGCATTTAGCATAAAGGGTGAAAACGGAGTTTCCTTGAGAGCTGCTTGTAAGCCTGACGGTGTGTGACGTTGTTGAGCCAAATGGAGTTGTTCTCCCACAAGAAGCACTCGGCTGATGCTTCTTCAATATGCCCGTACCAACATGCAGTGTTGCCTTGACCTATCATACTCAGAGATGAATATGTGATTCCAGAACCTTTGCATTTGGGGCTAGGCAAAAACGGCTTTGGCGCTGAAGTTGTCTCTGAATGTGGAGTTGGTAGCATGTGAAACCCGCATGTGGAGCATTGGTTTGTGTGCGATACTCAGCAAACTTCCTTTCAGTCCAATGCGCTCAATGGGCATTTAGCATAAAGGGTGAAAACGGAGTTTCCTTGAGAGCTGCTTGTAAGCCTGACGGTGTGTGACGTTGGTGAGCCAAATGGAGTTGTTCTCCCACAAGAAGCACTCGGCTGATGCTTCTTCAATATGCCCGTACCAACATGCAGTGTTGCCTTGACCTATCATACTCAGAGACGAATATGTGATTCCAGAATCTTTGCGTTTGGGGCTAGGGGAAAACAGCTTTGGCGCTGAAGTTGTCTCTGAATGTGGAGTTGGTAGCATGTGAAACCCGCATGTGGAGCATTGGTTTGTGTGCGATACTCAGCAAACTTCATTTCAGTCCAATGCGCTCAATGGGCATTTAGCATAAAGGGTGATAACGGAGTTTCCTTGAGAGCTGCTTGGAAGCCTGACGGTGTGTGACGTTGGTGAGCCAAATGGAGTTGTTCTCCCACAAGAAGCACTCGGCTGATGCTTCTTCAATATGCCCGTCACCAACATGCAGTGTTGCCTTGACCTATCATACTCAGAGACGAATATGTGATTCCAGAACCTTTGCGTTTGGGGCTAGGGGAAAACGGCTTTGGCGCTGAAGTTGTCTCTGAATGTGGAGTTGGTAGCATGTGAAACCCGCATGTGGAGCATTGGTTTGTGTGCGATACTCAGCAAACTTCATTTCAGTCCAATGCGCTCAATGGACATTTAGCATAAAGGGTGAAAACGGAGTTTCCTTGAGAGCTGCTTGGAAGCCTGACGGTGTGTGACGTTGGTGAGCCAAATGGAGTTGTTCTCCCACAAGAAGCACTCGGCTGATGCTTCTTCAATATGCCCGTACCAACATGCAGTGTTGCCTTGACCTATCATACTCAGAGACGAATATGTGATTCCAGAACCTTTGCGTTTGGGGCTAGGGGAAAACGGCTTTGGCGCTGAAGTTGTCTCTGAATGTGGAGTTGGTAGCATGTGAAACCCGCATGTGGAGCATTGGTTTGTGTGCGATACTCAGCAAACTTCATTTCAGTCCAATGCGCTCAATGGGCATTTAGCATAAAGGGTGATAACGGAGTTTCCTTGAGAGCTGCTTGGAAGCCTGACGGTGTGTGACGTTGGTGAGCCAAATGGAGTTGTTCTCCCACAAGAAGCACTCGGCTGATGCTTCTTCAATATGCCCGTCACCAACATGCAGTGTTGCCTTGACCTATCATACTCAGAGACGAATATGTGATTCCAGAACCTTTGCGTTTGGGGCTAGGCAAAAACGGCTTTGGCGCTGAAGTTGTCTCTGAATGTGGAGTTGGTAGCATGTGAAACCCGCATGTGGAGCATTGGTTTGTGTGCGATACTCAGCAAACTTCCTTTCAGTCCAATGCGCTCAATGGGCATTTAGCATAAAGGGTGAAAACGGAGTTTCCTTGAGAGCTGCTTGGAAGCCTGACGGTGTGTGACGTTGGTGAGCCAAATGGAGTTGTTCTCCCACAAGAAGCACTCGGCTGATGCTTCTTCAATATGCCCGTACCAACATGCAGTGTTGCCTTGACCTATCATACTCAGAGACGAATATGTGATTCCAGAACCTTTGCATTTGGGGCTAGGGGAAAACGGCTTTGGCGCTGAAGTTGTCTCTGAATGTGGAGTTGGTAGCATGTGAAACCCGCATGTGGAGCATTGGTTTGTGTGCTATACTCAGCAAACTTCATTTCAGTCCAATGCGCTCAATGGGCATTTAGCATAAAGGGTGAAAACGGAGTTTCCTTGAGAGCTGCTTGTAAGCCTGACGGTGTGTGACGTTGTTGAGCCAAATGGAGTTGTTCTCCCACAAGAAGCACTCGGCTGATGCTTCTTCAATATGCCTGTAATAACATGCAGTGTTGCCTTGACCTATCATACTCAGAGACGAATATGTGATTCCAGAACCTTTGCGTTTGGGGCTAGGGGAAAACAGCTTTGGCGCTGAAGTTGTCTCTGAATGTGGAGTTGGTAGCATGTGAAACCCGCATGTGGAGCATTGGTTTGTGTGCGATACTCAGCAAACTTCATTTCAGTCCAATGCGCTCAATGGGCATTTAGCATAAAGGGTGAAAACGGAGTTTCCTTGAGAGCTGCTTGTAAGCCTGACGGTGTGTGACGTTGGTGAGCCAAATGGAGTTGTTCTCCCACAAGAAGCACTCGGCTGATGCTTCTTCAATATGCCCGTACCAACATGCAGTGTTGCCTTGACCTATCATACTCAGAGACGAATATGTGATTCCACAACCTTTGCATTTGGGGCTAGGCGAAAACGGCTTTGGCGCTGAAGTTGTCTCTGAATGTGGAGTTGGTAGCATGTGAAACCCGCATGTGGAGCATTGGTTTGTGTGCGATACTCAGCAAACTTCATTTCAGTCCAATGTGCTCAATGGGCATTTAGCATAAAGGGTGAAAACGGAGTTTCCTTGAGAGCTGCTTGTAAGCCTGACGGTGTGTGACGTTGTTGAGCCAAATGGAGTTGTTCTCCCACAAGAAGCACTCGGCTGATGCTTCTTCAATATGCCCGTACCAACATGCAGTGTTGCCTTGACCTATCATACTCAGAGATGAATATGTGATTCCAGAACCTTTGCATTTGGGGCTAGGCAAAAACGGCTTTGGCGCTGAAGTTGTCTCTGAATGTGGAGTTGGTAGCATGTGAAACCCGCATGTGGAGCATTGGTTTGTGTGCGATACTCAGCAAACTTCCTTTCAGTCCAATGCGCTCAATGGGCATTTAGCATAAAGGGTGAAAACGGAGTTTCCTTGAGAGCTGCTTGTAAGCCTGACGGTGTGTGACGTTGGTGAGCCAAATGGAGTTGTTCTCCCACAAGAAGCACTCGGCTGATGCTTCTTCAATATGCCCGTACCAACATGCAGTGTTGCCTTGACCTATCATACTCAGAGACGAATATGTGATTCCAGAACCTTTGCGTTTGGGGCTAGGGGAAAACAGCTTTGGCGCTGAAGTTGTCTGAATGTGGAGTTGGTAGCATGTGAAACCCGCATGTGGAGCATTGGTTTGTGTGCGATACTCAGCAAACTTCATTTCAGTCCAATGCGCTCAATGGGCATTTAGCATAAAGGGTGATAACGGAGTTTCCTTGAGAGCTGCTTGGAAGCCTGACGGTGTGTGACGTTGTTGAGCCAAATGGAGTTGTTCTCCCACAAGAAGCACTCGGCTGATGCTTCTTCAATATGCCCGTCACCAACATGCAGTGTTGCCTTGACCTATCATACTCAGAGACGAATATGTGATTCCAGAACCTTTGCGTTTGGGGCTAGGCAAAAACGGCTTTGGCGCTGAAGTTGTCTCTGAATGTGGAGTTGGTAGCATGTGAAACCCGCATGTGGAGCATTGGTTTGTGTGCGATACTCAGCAAACTTCATTTCAGTCCAATGCGCTCAATGGGCATTTAGCATAAAGGGTGAAAACGGAGTTTCCTTGAGAGCTGCTTGGAAGCCTGACGGTGTGTGACGTTGGTGAGCCAAATGGAGTTGTTCTCCCACAAGAAGCACTCGGCTGATGCTTCTTCAATATGCCCGTACCAACATGCAGTGTTGCCTTGACCTATCATACTCAGAGACGAATATGTGATTCCAGAACCTTTGCATTTGGGGCTAGGGGAAAACGGCTTTGGCGCTGAAGTTGTCTCTGAATGTGGAGTTGGTAGCATGTGAAACCCGCATGTGGAGCATTGGTTTGTGTGCTATACTCAGCAAACTTCATTTCAGTCCAATGCGCTCAATGGGCATTTAGCATAAAGGGTGAAAACGGAGTTTCCTTGAGAGCTGCTTGTAAGCCTGACGGTGTGTGACGTTGTTGAGCCAAATGGAGTTGTTCTCCCACAAGAAGCACTCGGCTGATGCTTCTTCAATATGCCTGTAATAACATGCAGTGTTGCCTTGACCTATCATACTCAGAGACGAATATGTGATTCCAGAACCTTTGCATTTGGGGCTAGGGGAAAACAGCTTTGGCGCTGAAGTTGTCTCTGAATGTGGAGTTGGTAGCATGTGAAACCCGCATGTGGAGCATTGGTTTGTGTGCGATACTCAGCAAACTTCATTTCAGTCCAATGCGCTCAATGGGCATTTAGCATAAAGGGTGAAAACGGAGTTTCCTTGAGAGCTGCTTGTAAGCCTGACGGTGAGTGACGTTGGTGAGCCAAATGGAGTTGTTCTCCCACAAGAAGCACTCGGCTGATGCTTCTTCAATATGCCCGTACCAACATGCAGTGTTGCCTTGACCTATCATACTCAGAGACGAATATGTGATTCCACAACCTTTGCATTTGGGGCTAGGCGAAAACGGCTTTGGCGCTGAAGTTGTCTCTGAATGTGGAGTTGGTAGCATGTGAAACCCGCATGTGGAGCATTGGTTTGTGTGCGATACTCAGCAAACTTCATTTCAGTCCAATGCGCTCAATGGGCATTTAGCATAAAGGGTGAAAACGGAGTTTCCTTGAGAGCTGCTTGTAAGCCTGACGGTGTGTGACGTTGTTGAGCCAAATGGAGTTGTTCTCCCACAAGAAGCACTCGGCTGATGCTTCTTCAATATGCCCGTACCAACATGCAGTGTTGCCTTGACCTATCATACTCAGAGATGAATATGTGATTCCAGAACCTTTGCATTTGGGGCTAGGCAAAAACGGCTTTGGCGCTGAAGTTGTCTCTGAATGTGGAGTTGGTAGCATGTGAAACCCGCATGTGGAGCATTGGTTTGTGTGCGGTACTCAGCAAACTTCCTTTCAGTCCAATGCGCTCAATGGGCATTTAGCATAAAGGGTGAAAACGGAGTTTCCTTGAGAGCTGCTTGTAAGCCTGACGGTGTGTGACGTTGGTGAGCCAAATGGAGTTGTTCTCCCACAAGAAGCACTCGGCTGATGCTTCTTCAATATGCCCGTACCAACATGCAGTGTTGCCTTGACCTATCATACTCAGAGACGAATATGTGATTCCAGAACCTTTGCGTTTGGGGCTAGGGGAAAACAGCTTTGGCGCTGAAGTTGTCTCTGAATGTGGAGTTGGTAGCATGTGAAACCCGCATGTGGAGCATTGGTTTGTGTGCGATACTCAGCAAACTTCATTTCAGTCCAATGCGCTCAATGGGCATTTAGCATAAAGGGTGATAACGGAGTTTCCTTGAGAGCTGCTTGTAAGCCTGACGGTGTGTGACGTTGGTGAGCCAAATGGAGTTGTTCTCCCACAAGAAGCACTCGGCTGATGCTTCTTCAATATGCCCGTCACCAACATGCAGTGTTGCCTTGACCTATCATACTCAGAGACGAATATGTGATTCCAGAACCTTTGCGTTTGGGGCTAGGGGAAAACGGCTTTGGCGCTGAAGTTGTCTCTGAATGTGGAGTTGGTAGCATGTGAAACCCGCATGTGGAGCATTGGTTTGTGTGCGATACTCAGCAAACTTCATTTCAGTCCAATGCGCTCAACGGACATTTAGCATAAAGGGTGAAAACGGAGTTTCCTTGAGAGCTGCTTGGAAGCCTGACGGTGTGTGACGTTGGTGAGCCAAATGGAGTTGTTCTCCCACAAGAAGCACTCGGCTGATGCTTCTTCAATATGCCCGTACCAACATGCAGTGTTGCCTTGACCTATCATACTCAGAGACGAATATGTGATTCCAGAACCTTTGCATTTGGGGCTAGGCGAAAACGGCTTTGGCGCTGAAGTTGTCTCTGAATGTGGAGTTGGTAGCATGTGAAACCCGCATGTGGAGCATTGGTTTGTGTGCGATACTCAGCAAACTTCATTTCTGTCCAATGCGCTCAATGGGCATTTAGCATAAAGGGTGAAAACGGAGTTTCTTTGAGAGCTGCTTGTAAGCCTGACGGTGTGTGACGTTGGTAAGCCAAATGGAGTTGTTCTCCCACAGGAAGCACTCGGCTGATGCTTCTTCAATATGCCCGTCACCAACATGCAGTGTTGCCTTGACCTATCATACTCAGAGACGAATATGTGATTCCACAACCTTTGCGTTTGGGGCTAGGGGAAAATGGCTTTGGCGCTGAAGTTGTCTCTGAATGTGGAGTTGGTAGCATGTGAAACCCGCATGTGGAGCATTGGTTTGTGTGTGATACTCAGCAAACTTCCTTTCAGTCCAATGCGCTCAATGGACATTTAGCATAAAGGGTGAAAACGGAGTTTCCTTGAGAGCTGCTTGTAAGCCTGACGGTGTGTGACGTTGGTGAGCCAAATGGAGTTGTTCTCCCACAAGAAGCACTCGGCTGATGCTTCTTCAATATGCCCGTACCAACATGCAGTGTTGCCTTGACCTATCATACTCAGAGACGAATATGTGATTCCAGAACCTTTGCGTTTGGGGCTAGGGGAAAACGGCTTTGGCGCTGAAGTTGTCTCTGAATGTGGAGTTGGTAGCATGTGAAACCCGCATGTGGAGCATTGGTTTGTGTGCGATACTCAGCAAACTTCATTTCAGTCCAATGCGCTCAATGGGCATTTAGCATAAAGGGTGAAAACGGAGTTTCCTTGAGAGCTGCTTGTAAGCCTGACGGTGTGTGACGTTGGTGAGCCAAATGGAGTTGTTCTCCCACAAGAAGCACTCGGCTGATGCTTCTTCAATATGCCCGTCACCAACATGCAGTGTTGCCTTGACCTATCATACTCAGAGACGAATATGTGATTCCAGAACCTTTGCGTTTGGGGCTAGGCGAAAACGGCTTTGGCGCTGAAGTTGTCTCTGAATGTGGAGTTGGTAGCATGTGAAACCCGCATGTGGAGCATTGGTTTGTGTGCGATACTCAGCAAACTTCCTTTCAGTCCAATGCGCTCAATGGGCATTTAGCATAAAGGGTGAAAACGGAGTTTCCTTGAGAGCTGCTTGTAAGCCTGACGGTGTGTGACGTTGGTGAGCCAAATGGAGTTGTTCTCCCACAAGAAGCACTCGGCTGATGCTTCTTCAATATGCCCGTACCAACATGCAGTGTTGCCTTGACCTATCATACTCAGAGACGAATATGTGATTCCAGAACCTTTGCTTTTGGGGCTAGGGGTAAACAGCTTTGGCGCTGAAGTTGTCTCTGAATGTGGAGTTGGTAGCATGTGAAACCCGCATGTGGAGCATTGGTTTGTGTGCGATACTCAGCAAACTTCATTTCAGTCCAATGCGCTCAATGGGCATTTAGCATAAAGGGTGAAAACGGAGTTTCCTTGAGAGCTGCTTGTAAGCCTGACGGTGTGTGACGTTGGTGAGCCAAATGGAGTTGTTCTCCCACAAGAAGCACTCGGCTGATGCTTCTTCAATATGCCCGTCACCAACATGCAGTGTTGCCTTGACCTATCATACTCAGAGACGAATATGTGATTCCAGAACCTTTGCGTTTGGGGCTAGGCGAAAACGGCTTTGGCGCTGAAGTTGTCTCTGAATGTGGAGTTGGTAGCATGTGAAACCCGCAGGTGGAGCATTGGTTTGTGTGCGATACTCAGCAAACTTCCTTTCAGTCCAATGCGCTCAATGGGCATTTAGCATTAAGGGTGAAAACGGAGTTTCCTTGAGAGCTGCTTGTAAGCCTGACGGTGTGTGACGTTGTTGAGCCAAATGGAGTTGTTCTCCCACAAGAAGCACTCGGCTGATGCTTCTTCAATATGCCCGTACCAACATGCAGTGTTGCCTTGACCTATCATACTCAGAGACGAATATGTGATTCCAGAACCTTTGCGTTTGGGGCTAGGGGAAAACAGCTTTGGCGCTGAAGTTGTCTCTGAATGTGGAGTTGGTAGCATGTGAAACCCGCATGTGGAGCATTGGTTTGTGTGCGATACTCAGCAAAATTAATTTCAGTCCAATGCGCTCAATGGACATTTAGCATAAAGGGTGAAAACGGAGTTTCCTTGAGAGCTGCTTGGAAGCCTGACGGTGTGTGACGTTGGTGAGCCAAATGGAGTTGTTCTCCCACAAGAAGCACTCGGCTGATGCTTCTTCAATATGCCCGTACCAACATGCAGTGTTGCCTTGACCTATCATACTCAGAGACGAATATGTGATTCCAGAACCTTTGCGTTTGGGGCTAGGGGAAAACAGCTTTGGCGCTGAAGTTGTCTCTGAATGTGGAGTTGGTAGCATGTGAAACCCGCATGTGGAGCATTGGTTTGTGTGCGATACTCAGCAAACTTCATTTCAGTCCAATGCGCTCAATGGGCATTTAGCATAAAGGGTGAAAACGGAGTTTCCTTGAGAGCTGCTTGTAAGCCTGACGGTGTGTGACGTTGGTGAGCCAAATGGAGTTGTTCTCCCACAAGAAGCACTCGGCTGATGCTTCTTCAATATGCCCGTCACCAACATGCAGTGTTGCCTTGACCTATCATACTCAGAGACGAATATGTGATTCCAGAACCTTTGCGTTTGGGGCTAGGCGAAAACGGCTTTGGCGCTGAAGTTGTCTCTGAATGTGGAGTTGGTAGCATGTGAAACCCGCAGGTGGAGCATTGGTTTGTGTGCGATACTCAGCAAACTTCATTTCAGTCCAATGCGCTCAATGGGCATTTAGCATAAAGGGTGAAAACGGAGTTTCCTTGAGAGCTGCTTGGAAGCCTGATGGTGTGTGACGTTGTTGAGCCAAATGGAGTTGTTCTCCCACAAGAAGCACTCGGCTGATGCTTCTTCAATATGCCCGTACCAACATGCAGTGTTGCCTTGACCTATCATACTCAGAGACGAATATGTGATTCCAGAACCTTTGCGTTTGGGGCTAGGGGAAAACAGCTTTGGCGCTGAAGTTGTCTCTGAATGTGGAGTTGGTAGCATGTGAAACCCGCATGTGGAGCATTGGTTTGTGTGCGATACTCAGCAAACTTAATTTCAGTCCAATGCGCTCAATGGACATTTAGCATAAAGGGTGAAAACGGAGTTTCCTTGAGAGCTGCTTGGAAGCCTGACGGTGTGTGACGTTGGTGAGCCAAATGGAGTTGTTCTCCCACAAGAAGCACTCGGCTGATGCTTCTTCAATATGCCCGTCACCAACATGCAGTGTTGCCTTGACCTATCATACTCAGAGACGAATATGTGATTCCACAACCTTTGCATTTGGGGCTAGGGGAAAACGGCTTTGGCGCTGAAGTTGTCTCTGAATGTGGAGTTGGTAGCATGTGAAACCCGCATGTGGAGCATTGGTTTGTGTGCTATACTCAGCAAAATTCATTTCAGTCCAATGCGCTCAATGGGCATTTAGCATAAAGGGTGATAACGGAGTTTCCTTGAGAGCTGCTTGGAAGCCTGACGGTGTGTGACGTTGGTGAGCCAAATGGAGTTGTTCTCCCACAAGAAGCACTCGGCTGATGCTTCTTCAATATGCCCGTCACCAACATGCAGTGTTGCCTTGACCTATCATACTCAGAGACGAATATGTGATTCCAGAACCTTTGCATTTGGGGCTAGGGGAAAACGGCTTTGGCGCTGAAGTTGTCTCTGAATGTGGAGTTGGTAGCATGTGAAACCCGCATGTGGAGCATTGGTTTGTGTGCGATACTCAGCAAAATTAATTTCAGTCCAATGCGCTCAATGGACATTTAGCATAAAGGGTGAAAACGGAGTTTCCTTGAGAGCTGCTTGTAAGCCTGACGGTGTGTGACGTTGGTGAGCCAAATGGAGTTGTTCTCCCACAAGAAGCACTCGGCTGATGCTTCTTCAATATGCCCGTACCAACATGCAGTGTTGCCTTGACCTATCATACTCAGAGACGAATATGTGATTCCAGAACCTTTGCGTTTGGGGCTAGGGGAAAACAGCTTTGGCGCTGAAGTTGTCTCTGAATGTGGAGTTGGTAGCATGTGAAACCCGCATGTGGAGCATTGGTTTGTGTGCGATACTCAGCAAACTTCATTTCAGTCCAATGCGCTCAATGGGCATTTAGCATAAAGGGTGAAAACGGAGTTTCCTTGAGAGCTGCTTGTAAGCCTGACGGTGTGTGACGTTGGTGAGCCAAATGGAGTTGTTCTCCCACAAGAAGCACTCGGCTGATGCTTCTTCAATATGCCCGTCACCAACATGCAGTGTTGCCTTGACCTATCATACTCAGAGACGAATATGTGATTCCAGAACCTTTGCGTTTGGGGCTAGGCGAAAACGGCTTTGGCGCTGAAGTTGTCTCTGAATGTGGAGTTGGTAGCATGTGAAACCCGCAGGTGGAGCATTGGTTTGTGTGCGATACTCAGCAAACTTCATTTCAGTCCAATGCGCTCAATGGGCATTTAGCATAAAGGGTGAAAACGGAGTTTCCTTGAGAGCTGCTTGTAAGCCTGATGGTGTGTGACGTTGTTGAGCCAAATGGAGTTGTTCTCCCACAAGAAGCACTCGGCTGATGCTTCTTCAATATGCCCGTACCAACATGCAGTGTTGCCTTGACCTATCATACTCAGAGACGAATATGTGATTCCAGAACCTTTGCGTTTGGGGCTAGGGGAAAACAGCTTTGGCGCTGAAGTTGTCTCTGAATGTGGAGTTGGTAGCATGTGAAACCCGCATGTGGAGCATTGGTTTGTGTGCGATACTCAGCAAAATTCATTTCAGTCCAATGCGCTCAATGGACATTTAGCATAAAGGGTGAAAACGGAGTTTCCTTGAGAGCTGCTTGGAAGCCTGACGGTGTGTGACGTTGGTGAGCCAAATGGAGTTGTTCTCCCACAAGAAGCACTCGGCTGATGCTTCTTCAATATGCCCGTCACCAACATGCAGTGTTGCCTTGACCTATCATACTCAGAGACGAATATGTGATTCCAGAACCTTTGCATTTGGGGCTAGGGGAAAACGGCTTTGGCGCTGAAGTTGTCTCTGAATGTGGAGTTGGTAGCATGTGAAACCCGCATGTGGAGCATTGGTTTGTGTGCGATACTCAGCAAACTTCCTTTCAGTCGAATGGGCTCAATGGGCATTTAGCATAAAGGGTGATAACGGAGTTTCCTTGAGAGCTGCTTGGAAGCCTGACGGTGTGTGACGTTGGTGAGCCAAATGGAGTTGTTCTCCCACAAGAAGCACTCGGCTGATGCTTCTTCAATATGCCCGTCACCAACATGCAGTGTTGCCTTGACCTATCATACTCAGAGACGAATATGTGATTCCAGAACCTTTGCATTTGGGGCTAGGGGAAAACGGCTTTGGCGCTGAAGTTGTCTCTGAATGTGGAGTTGGTAGCATGTGAAACCCGCATGTGGAGCATTGGTTTGTGTGCGATACTCAGCAAACTTCCTTTCAGTCGAATGCGCTCAATGGGCATTTAGCATAAAGGGTGAAAACGGAGTTTCCTTGAGAGCTGCTTGGAAGCCTGACGGTGTGTGACGTTGGTGAGCCAAATGGAGTTGTTCTCCCACAAGAAGCACTCGGCTGATGCTTCTTCAATATGCCCGTACCAACATGCAGTGTTGCCTTGACCTATCATACTCAGAGACGAATATGTGATTCCAGAACCTTTGCGTTTGGGGCTAGGAGAAAACGGCTTTGGCGCTGAAGTTGTTTCTGAATGTGGAGTTGGTAGCATGTGAAACCCGCATGTGGAGCATTGGTTTGTGTGCGATACTCAGCAAACTTCATTTCAGTCCAATGCGCTCAATGGGCATTTAGCATAAAGGGTGAAAACGGAGTTTCCTTGAGAGCTGCTTGGAAGCCTGACGGTGTGTGACGTTGTTGAGCCAAATGGAGTTGTTCTCCCACAAGAAGCACTCGGCTGATGCTTCTTCAATATGCCCGTACCAACATGCAGTGTTGCCTTGACCTATCATACTCAGAGACGAATATGTGATTCCAGAACCTTTGCATTTGGGGCTAGGGGAAAACGGCTTTGGCGCTGAAGTTGTCTCTGAATGTGGAGTTGGTAGCATGTGAAACCCGCATGTGGAGCATTGGTTTGTGTGCGATACTCAGCAAACTTCATTTCAGTCCAATGCGCTCAATGGGCATTTAGCATAAAGGGTGAAAACGGAGTTTCCTTGAGAGCTGCTTGGAAGCCTGACGGTGTGTAACGTTGGTGAGCCAAATGGAGTTGTTCTCCCACAAGAAGCACTCGGCTGATGCTTCTTCAATATGCCCGTACCAACATGCAGTGTTGCCTTGACCTATCATACTCAGAGACGAATATGTGATTCCAGAACCTTTGCATTTGGGGCTAAGGGAAAACGGCTTTGGCGCTGAAGTTGTCTCTGAATGTGGAGTTGGTAGCATGTGAAACCCGCATGTGGAGCATTGGTTTGTGTGCGATACTCAGCAAACTTCATTTCAGTCCAATGCGCTCAATGGGCATTTAGCATAAAGGGTGAAAACGGAGTTTCCTTGAGAGCTGCTTGGAAGCCTGACGGTGTGTAACGTTAGTAAGCCAAATGGAGTTGTTCTCCCACAAGAAGCACTCGGCTGATGCTTCTTCAATATGCCCGTCACCAACATGCAGTGTTGCCTTGACCTATCATACTCAGAGACGAATATGTGATTCCAGAACCTTTGCATTTGGGGCTAGGCGAAAACGGCTTTGGCGCTGAAGTTGTCTCTGAATGTGGAGTTGGTAGCATGTGAAACCCGCATGTGGAGCATTGGTTTGTGTGCGATACTCAGCAAACTTCATTTCAGTCCAATGTGCTCAATGGGCATTTAGCATAAAGGGTGAAAACGGAGTTTCCTTGAGAGCTGCTTGTAAGCCTGACGGTGAGTGACGTTGGTGAGCCAAATGGAGTTGTTCTCCCACAAGAAGCACTCGGCTGATGCTTCTTCAATATGCCCGTACCAACATGCAGTGTTGCCTTGACCTATCATACTCAGAGACGAATATGTGATTCCAGAACCTTTGCATTTGGGGCTAGGGGAAAACGGCTTTGGCGCTGAAGTTGTCTCTGAATGTGGAGTTGGTAGCATGTGAAACCCGCATGTGGAGCATTGGTCTGTGTGCGATACTCAGCAAACTTCATTTCAGTCCAATGCGCTCAATGGGCATTTAGCATAAAGGGTGAAAACGGAGTTTCCTTGAGAGCTGCTTGTAAGCCTGACGGTGTGTGACGTTGGTGAGCCAAATGGAGTTGTTCTCCCACAAGAAGCACTCGGCTGATGCTTCTTCAGTATGCCCGTCACCAACATGCAGTGTTGCCTTGACCTATCATACTCAGAGACGAATATGTGATTCCAGAACCTTTGCATTTGGGGCTAGGCGAAAACGGCTTTGGCGCTGAAGTTGTCTCTGAATGTGGAGTTGGTAGCATGTGAAACCCGCATGTGGAGCATTGGTTTGTGTGCGATACTCAGCAAACTTCATTTCAGTCCAATGCGCTCAATGGGCATTTAGCATAAAGGGTGAAAACGGAGTTTGCTTGAGAGCTGCTTGTAAGCCTGACGGTGTGTGACGTTGTTGAGCCAAATGGAGTTGTTCTCCCACAAGAAGCACTCGGCTGATGCTTCTTCAATATGCCTGTAATAACATGCAGTGTTGCCTTGGCCTATCATACTCAGAGACGAATATGTGATTCCAGAACCTTTGCATTTGGGGCTAGGCGAAAACGGCTTTGGCGCTGAAGTTGTCTCTGAATGTGGAGTTGGTAGCATGTGAAACCCGCATGTGGAGCATTGGTTTGTGTGCGATACTCAGCAAACTTCATTTCAGTCCAATGCGCTCAATGGGCATTTAGCACAAAGGGTGAAAACGGAGTTTCCTTGAGAGCTGCTTGTAAGCCTGACGGTGTGTGATGTTGGTGAGCCAAATGGAGTTGTTCTCCCACAAGAAGCACTCGGCTACGAAAAAAAGATGGCCGACTGCAGAGAGCTGGTGTAGGGTGGAGTAGGGAAGGAGGGGAGCCGATCCAGCAGAGAAACAGGCCAGGAGGTGCGAAACTGTAGGGAGAAGAACGAGAAGGTCACTGGAGTTCACTAAAGCAAGAAGATCTACACAGCGTGAAGGAACAGCCGCAAAAAGTAGGAAAGAAAATACAGCACGCCGCGAGAAACCTGGTGAGTCACGATCCCAGGCAGGGGGAAGGCGGCGGAGGCTCTACCGCCCCAGGGAAAACAGAGGCGGCCGGAAGGATAGGCGCCCACACCGACAGGGGCACCAGTCCCCTGGAAGGCAGGAGCCCCCAGAGGAGGCTACTGGACTGATCATTGGGTGCATCATCCCTGCAGAAGTGGAGGAAAAGCAGGGGAGATTTCCCAGAGGCTTGCCTACCCGCTGCTCAGCGGCTGAGGGAGAGTGCAGAGGGAACAGGAGCGGCGCTGTGGGACTGGGGCTCAGAGATCCCCGTATCGGCTGTGGACTGGCTGCGGGAGAGTCAGTGGATCCTGTTGCTGGACTAGCCCTGAGCCCCAGAGGCTGGGCAACGCTCGACAGGGCCTCACGTCCTGGTCAGAGGAGCGGACTAGTGGGGGCACATTTCACCTCAAGGGCTCTGTGCCTCTCAGAGATCCGCTTCTACCCTTGAGAGAGTGCAGCTGAGGAAGTGGCTTCTTCAGGGCAGAGTCCCCAGCTGGGCTCAGCTAGAGAGGCCAGACCAGAGCGGGCTCAGCTGATCTGGCCGGACAGGTTTTCCCAGCAGGAGCCCACTCGGAAAGACCTGCCTGTGGTGTTGCAGCCCTCAGCGGAGCAGCGCTTCCGAGTTTGGCACTGGGGCCGAGGAGATTTCCAGCCCAGCACAGGCCGGGGTTGGGGATTTTAGACTCCGAGCAGCAGGAGCCCCTGCTGTGCTAACCTCAAGCCCTGAAGGAGAGTCTCGGCTCAGCACTGAGGCGGAGACCCCCCCGCTGTATTAGCCTTGTGACCCAAAGCCCAGGCGCGGCTCAGCAGAGTGAATCTGTAGGGCACTGCCTTTGAGAGGGAGCCACAGGGGAAGGGGCCTGGCACTGGGGCTGGCCCACAAAGCCTCCTGACCCAGCTCAGGGCTGTGATCTACAGACCCTGAAAGCAGCTGGTGACTCAGGCAGTAAGCCCTGCTGGGCTCAGCCGGAGGCCCCAAACCAGAGCCAGCTCAGCTGAATCACCGCTAAAATCTCAAAACAACAAGAAGCAAAAACACAATGAGGAGAAGTATCAGAAAAAGCAATGACCCAGAGGAAAGATCAAGCACTCCCTCCCAATACAACCAAAAACTAATCTCAATATCTGAGATGCAAGATGAAGACATAGAGGAACTATCAGATAAGGACTTTAAGAAGCTAATGATGAAATTCGTCAGAGAGAGTGAAAAGCGCTGGGAAGAGTCTAAGGCATTTGAAAACCATATCACTGCAGAAATAAATCAAATCAAAAAGGGAATCCTCGATATAGAGCACAAAATTGAAAGCCTAACCAACAGAATGAACACAGCAGAGGACAGAATATCAGAATTGGAAGACAATCAGAATGAAAGGCAGCAGCTCATCAAACAGTTGGAGACAAATCTAGAGAAAGCCAATAGGTCCATACAGGAAATGAAAGACAACCTCAAAAAATCAAATATTAGAATAATAGGCCTTCCCGAAGGAGTGGAAAAGGAGACAGGCTTGCAACGGGTGCTCAATGAGATAATACAGGAGAACTTCCAGAATATTGGAAATATAAATCCAGCACAAATCCAGGAAGGGCAAAGAACCCCCAGGAGATACGACCCAAACAAATCGTCTCCCAGACATGTGGTCCTCAAGCTACCTTCAAGTGAACACAAGGAAACAATTCTAAGACAAGTAAGAAAAAAGGATAAGATTACTTTCAGGGGAAGGGAAATCAGGATCACAGCCGACCTATCAGAAGAAACGCTCCAAGCAAGGAGAGAATGGGGTAAAACCTATCAAATCCTGAAACAAAACAACTGCCAACCAAGAATAATGTACCCAGCAAAGCTCTCATTTATATTTGAGAATGAAATTAAATACTTCAACAGTAAAGAGAAACTCGAAGAATACATCAACACGAAACCAGCTCTGGAAAATCTCCTCAGGAAGGTGCTAAACCCAGAAAGAAAAAATACAAACCAAAATCAAAGATGGCAAATGGGAAGACTCCCCACTAAAATCCATACAAGAAAAGTCAACCAATCAAGAACTCTAATAGTCGCAAATACACACTTGCATACTTACACTCATGGCAGCCCAAAACCAATTCCTTTCAATATTATCTCTAAACACAAATGGCTTAAACTCACCAATCAAAAGGCATAGATTAACGGAATGGATCATCAAACAGCACCCAACTATATGTTGTCTACAAGAGACACATCTAACCAGAAAATCCTGTAAGAAATTTAAAGTGAAAGGATGGAAAAAGACATTTCATGCCAATGGACGAGAAAAAAAGGCTGGCGTAGCTGTTCTAATCTCAGATGACCTAGACTTCAAGCTGACAGACATCAAAAAGGACAGAGAAGGACATTATATATTGGTGAAGGGACTGATCCATCAAGAAGTAATTACAATCGTGAACATATATGCACCTAATTCCAATGCGCCTAGCTTCGTGAAGCAACTACTTACAGACTTAAGGGGAGACATAGATACACACACAATAATAGTGGGTGATCTTAACACCCCACTAACAACTATAGACAGATCAACAAAACAAAAACTCAACAAAGAAACAACAGAGCTCGTACAAACATTAGAACAACTAGACTTGGTAGACATTTATAGAATTTTTTATCCTAAGACCACAGATTATACATTTTTTTCAGCAGTGCATGGCACCTTCTCCAGGATCGACCACATGATAGGACACAAAGCAAATCTAAATAACTTCAAAAAGATAGGAATCATACCATGTACCCTCTCAGACCACCACGGAATGAAACTGGAAATCAGCAATTCAAAATGTCCCAGGAAATATAGAAACTCTTGGAGGCTGAACAATATGCTATTAAACGAACAATGGGTCAGGGAAGAAATTAAAGATGAGATCAAAAAATTTATGGAAACCAATGAAAACTCTGACACAACATTCCAAAACTTGTGGGACACTGCCAAAGCAGTGCTACGGGGTAAACTCATCGCAATTGGAGCTCATGTCAAGGCCCAAGAGAGTCGCCAAATACAGGAACTAACCACACACCTCCAGGAATTGGAAAAGCAGCAGCAGATGAGCCCCACACACAACAGGAAACAAGAAATCATCAAAACAAGGGAGGAAATCAACCAGATAGAAATAAAAAAAACCATACACAAAATCAACGAATCAAAAAGCTGGTTTTTTGAAAAGATAAACAAAATAGACACCCCGCTGGCCCGTCTGACAAAGAAAAAACAAGAGAAAGCAAGAATTAACAGCATCAAAGATGAAAAAGGCAACATAACAACAGACATTACAACCATTAAGAACATAATCAGAAATTACTACAAAGCACTGTACTCCAACAAATCAGAAGACCACCAAGAAATGGAAAAGTTCTTAGACTCACACAACCTGCCAAAACTTAGCCCAGAGGCAACAATCAACCTGAACAAACCCATAACTGAAGCAGAGATTGAATCAGTGATTAAAGACCTCCCAACAAAGAAAAGCCCAGGCCCAGACGGCTTCACTCCAGAATTCTACAAAACATTCCGAACAGAACTAACTCCAATCCTCTACAAACTCTTCAAAACAATAGAAAAGGAAGCAACCCTTCCAAACTCATTCTATGAAGCCAACATCACCTTAATCCCAAAACCGGGCAGAGATCCTACAGAGAAAGAAAACTACAGACCTATCTCTTTGATGAACATTGATGCTAAGATTCTCAACAAAATCCTAGCCAACAGAATTCAAAAACACATCAGACAGATCATTCATCCAGATCAAGTAGGATTCATCCCTGGAATGCAGGGATGGTTCAACATTCGCAAATCCATAAATGTGATACACCACATCCAAAAACTGAAAAACAAGAATCACATGATAGTATCAATAGATGCAGAAAAAGCTTTCGACAAAATTCAGCACAACTTCCTGCTAAAGACCCTAACCAAGGTAGGCATAGATGGAAAAATCCACAACATAATCAAAGCAATATATGAAAAACCCAATGCCAGCATCATACTGAATGGAGAAAAACTGGAACCCTTCCCACTGAGATCTGGAACAAGACAGGGATGTCCGCTTTCTCCGCTGCTATTCAACATAGTTCTAGAGGTACTCGCTGAGGCCATAAGACAAGAAAAAGAAATCAAAGGAATCCAAATGGGAAATGAAGAAGTCAAGCTTTCACTATATGCAGATGACATGATTCTTTATATAGAAGAGCCAAAAGGCTCAACACAGAGACTACTAGAACTTATACGAGAGTTCGGTAGAGTGGCAGGGTACAAAATTAATGAACAAAAATCAACAGCCATAGTGTATGCTAACAGCCCCAAGTTGGAAAAAGATCTAACCAGCAAGATACCATTCAAAGTAACAAAGGAAAGCATGAAGTATCTGGGAATTAACCTAACCAAAAATGTAGGAGACCTATTCGAGGAAAACTACAAACTACTTAAAAAAGAAATTGAACAAGATCTAGAAAGATGGAGTAACATCCCATGCTCCTGGATAGGTAAAATCAATATCATTAAAATGTCTATACTGCCAAAAGCAATATATACATTCAACGCAATCCCAATCAAATTGCCCAAAACATTCTTCACAGACCTGGAAACAATGATTCAAAGGTTCATCTGGAAGCACAAAAAACCACGAATAGCTAGAACCATTCTCAAGAACAGGAAGTTAGCAGGGGGAATCACAGTTCCAGACCTCTGGACATACTATAGGGCAGTGGTTATCAAAACAGCCTGGTACTGGCACAAAAATAGAGAAGAAGATCAATGGAGCAGAATAGAAACACCAGATGGGAACCCACAGAAATACAGCCAAATAATCTTTGACAAAAAGACAAACGACAACCCAGGCAAATGGGAAGGTCTGTTCAATAAATGCTGTTGGGACAACTGGTTGATAGCCTGCAGAAACAAAAAGATAGACCCACATCTCTCACCATATACTAAGATCAAATCCAAATGGATAAAAGATTTAAACCTACATCCAGAAACCTTCAAACTTTTGGAAGAAAATGTTGGAAACACACTGGAACACTTAGGGGTAGGCCCTCACTTCCTAAAAAAGACTCCAAATGCAGTAGAAATCAAGACAAAAATAAACAATTGGGACCTCATCAAACTAAGAAGCTTCTGTACAGCTAGAGAAACAATCAACAAAGTAAAAAGGCAACCCACAGAATGGGAGAAGATCTTTGCACACGACTTAGGTGATAGAGGGCTGATCTCCAGAATATACAAAGAGCTACAAAACAACCAAAATGTCAAAACAAACAAGCCACTCAAGAAATGGGCACGGGAAATGGGCAAACACTTCACAAAGGAACAAACCCAAATGGCAAATAAACATATGAAAAAATGCTCAAGTTCCCTGGCAATAAGGGAAATCCAAATTAAAACATCAATGAGGTACCACCTAACGCCAGTAAGACTGGCCCATATGAATAAAAGCACCAACAACACTTGTTGGCGAGGTTGCGGGGAAAAGGGAACCCTACTCCACTGCTGGTGGGGCTGCAGGCTGGTACAGCCTCTATGGAAATCAGTATGGAGAACATTCAAACAACTCAAATACAACATACCGTATGACCCGGCAATAGCACTCCTAGGAATATATCCAGAACACTTGTTTTATGAGAAACCAACATGCACTCCTATGCTCATAGCAGCACAATCAGTAATTGCAAAGACATGGAAGCAACCAAAATGCCCATCAACAGAGGATTGGATAAGAAAGCTATGGTTCATCTACTCCATGGAATACTACTCAGCTATGAAACAAAACAAAATGCAGTTCTTTGTGGCCAAATGGGCCAAACTGGAAACCATAATGCTAAGGGAAATGAGCCAATCCCAAAAGGTTAAATACCACATGTTTGCCTTAATTTAAGATGACACGATGTTATGTATAACAAGTTATGTTATGAATGTTATATGTTGTGTATAAACCTAAATTGAAATGTCAATGAGGTGGTCACAGAAGGTGGATAAGAAATCGCATTTACTTTTACCATATTGGTTACTCGTTACTATGTCAATTAATTCCATGGTGATGTAAATTATTGCTGATGGTATGTTGGAGCTTTTAATTGATCGGGATGATAGTCTGCTGGCTCTGTCTTCAGACCAGAGAGTGTATACCTAAGAAGCCGTTGAACTTATCTGGACAATAAGATGCTGGACTCTATGTTTGGTATATGCTTGCAATGGGGGAATCTCAACTGAACTTGAACTGTGGTTATGCAACAAGGTGGAGGAATCCACCATGGTGGGAGGGTTTGGGGAGGGGTGGGGAGAATCCCAGTACCTATGAAACTGTGTCACATAATACAATGTAATTAATGAATTTAAAATAAAATTAAAAAAAAAATAAAAAAAAAAAAGAAGCACTCGGCTGATGCTTTTTCAATATGCCCCTCAGCAACATGCAGTGTTGCCTTGACCTATCATACTCAGACACGAATATGTGATTCCAGAACCTTTGCGTTTGGGGCTAGGGGAAAACGGCTTTGGCGCTGAAGTTGTCTCTGAATGTGGAGTTGGTAGCATGTGAAACCCGCATGTGGAGCATTGGTTTGTGTGCTATACTCAGCAAACTTCATTTCAGTCCAATGCGCTCAATGGGCATTTAGCATAAAGGGTGAAAACGGAGTTTCCTTGAGAGCTGCTTGTAAGCCTGACGGTGTGTGACGTTGTTGAGCCAAATGGAGTTGTTCTCCCACAAGAAGCACTCGGCTGATGCTTCTTCAATATGCCCGTCACCAACATGCAGTGTTGCCTTGACCTATCATACTCAGAGACGAATATGTGATTCCAGAACCTTTGCATTTGGGGCTAGGGGAAAACGGCTTTGGCGCTGAAGTTGTCTCTGAATGTGGAGTTGGTAGCATGTGAAACCCGCATGTGGAGCATTGGTTTGTGTGCGATACTCAGCAAACTTCATTTCAGTCCAATGTGCTCAATGGGCATTTAGCATAAAGGGTGAAAACGGAGTTTCCTTGAGAGCTGCTTGTAAGCCTGACGGTGTGTGACGTTGTTGAGCCAAATGGAGTTGTTCTCCCACAAGAAGCACTCGGCTGATGCTTCTTCAATATGCCCGTCACCAACATGCAGTGTTGCCTTGACCTATCATACTCAGAGACGAATATGTGATTCCAGAACCTTTGCATTTGGGGCTAGGCAAAAACGGCTTTGGCGCTGAAGTTGTCTCTGAATGTGGAGTTGGTAGCATGTGAAACCCGCATGTGGAGCATTGGTCTGTGTGCGATACTCAGCAAACTTCATTTCAGTCCAATGCGCTCAATGGGCATTTAGCATAAAGGGTGAAAACGGAGTTTCCTTGAGAGCTGCTTGTAAGCCTGACGGTGTGTGACGTTGTTGAGCCAAATGGAGTTGTTCTCCCACAAGAAGCACTCGGCTGATGCTTCTTCAATATGCCCGTCACCAACATGCAGTGTTGCCTTGACCTATCATACTCAGAGACGAATATGTGATTCCAGAACCTTTGCATTTGGGGCTAGGCGAAAACGGCTTTGGTGCTGAAGTTGTCTCTGAATGTGGAGTTGGTAGCATGTGAAACCCGCATGTGGAGCATTGGTTTGTGTGCGATACTCAGCAAACTTCATTTCAGTCCAATGCGCTCAATGGGCATTTAGCATAAAGGGTGAAAACGGAGTTTCCTTGAGAGCTGCTTGTAAGCCTGACGGTGTGTGACGTTGGTGAGCCAAATGGAGTTGTTCTCCCACAAGAAGCACTCGGCTGATGCTTCTTCAATATGCCCGTCACCAACATGCAGTGTTGCCTTGACCTATCATACTCAGAGACGAATATGTGATTCCAGAACCTTTGCATTTGGGGCTAGTGGAAAACGGCTTTGGCGCTGAAGTTGTCTCTGAATGTGGAGTTGGTAGCATGTGAAACCCGCATGTGGAGCATTGGTTTGTGTGCAATACTCAGCAAACTTCATTTCAGTCCAATGTGCTCAATGGGCATTTAGCATAAAGGGTGAAAACGGAGTTTCCTTGAGAGCTGCTTGTAAGCCTGACGGTGTGTGACGTTGTTGAGCCAAATGGAGTTGTTCTCCCACAAGAAGCACTCGGCTGATGCTTCTTCAATATGCCCGTACCAACATGCAGTGTTGCCTTGACCTATCATACTCAGAGACGATTATGTGATTCCAGAACCTTTGCATTTGGGGCTAGGCGAAAACGGCTTTGGCGCTGAACTTGTCTCTGAATGTGGAGTTGGTAGCATGTGAAACCCGCATGTGGAGCATTGGTTTGTGTGCGATACTCAGCAAACTTCATTTCAGTCCAATGCGCTCAATGGGCATTTAGCATAAAGGGTGAAAACGGAGTTTCCTTGAGAGCTGCTTGGAAGCCTGACGGTGTGTGACGTTGGTGAGCCAAATGGAGTTGTTCTCCCACAAGAAGCACTCGGCTGATGCTTCTTCAATATGCCCGTCACCAACATGCAGTGTTGCCTTGACCTATCATACTCAGAGACGAATATGTGATTCCAGAACCTTTGCATTTGGGGCTAGGAGAAAACGGCTTTGGCGCTGAAGTTGTCTCTGAATGTGGAGTTGGTAGCATGTGAAACCCGCATGTGGAGCATTGGTTTGTGTGCGATACTCAGCAAACTTCATTTCTGTCCAATGCGCTCAATGGGCATTTAGCATAAAGGGTGAAAACGGAGTTTCCTTGAGAGCTGCTTGTAAGCCTGACGGTGTGTGATGTTGGTGAGCCAAATGGAGTTGTTCTCCCACAAGAAGCACTCGGCTGATGCTTCTTCAATATGCCCGTACCAACATGCAGTGTTGCCTTGACCTATCATACTCAGACACGAATATGTGATTCCAGAACCTTTGCGTTTGGGGCTAGGGGAAAACGGCTTTGGCGCTGAAGTTGTCTCTGAATGTGGAGTTGGTAGCATGTGAAACCCGCATGTGGAGCATTGGTTTGTGTGCGATACTCAGCAAACTTCATTTCAGTCCAATGCGCTCAATGGGCATTTAGCATAAAGGGTGAAAACGGAGTTTCCTTGAGAGCTGCTTGTAAGCCTGACGGTGTGTGACGTTGTTGAGCCAAATGGAGTTGTTCTCCCACAAGAAGCACTCGGCTGATGCTTCTTCAATATGCCCGTCACCAACATGCAGTGTTGCCTTGACCTATCATACTCAGAGACGAATATGTGATTCCAGAACCTTTGCATTTGGGGCTAGGCGAAAACGGCTTTGGCGCTGAAGTTGTCTCTGAATGTGGAGTTGGTAGCATGTGAAACCCGCATGTGGAGCATTGGTTTGTGTGCGATACTCAGCAAACTTCATTTCAGTCCAATGCGCTCAATGGGCATTTAGCATAAAGGGTGAAAACGGAGTTTCCTTGAGAGCTGCTTGGAAGCCTGACGGTGTGTGACGTTGGTAAGCCAAATGAAGTTGTTCTCCCACAAGAAGCACTCGGCTGATGCTTCTTCAATATGCCCGTCACCAACATGCAGTGTTGCCTTGACCTATCATACTCAGAGACGAATATGTGATTCCAGAACCTTTGCGTTTGGGGCTAGGGGAAAACGGCTTTGGCGCTGAAGTTGTCTCTGAATGTGGAGTTGGTAGCATGTGAAACCCGCATGTGGAGCATTGGTTTGTGTGCGATACTCAGCAAACTTCCTTTCAGTCCAATGCGCTCAATGGGCATTTAGCATAAAGGGTGAAAACGGAGTTTCCTTGAGAGCTGCTTGGAAGCCTGACGGTGTGTGACGTTGGTGAGCCAAATGGAGTTGTTCTCCCACAAGAAGCACTCGGCTGATGCTGCTTCAATATGCCCGTACCAACATGCAGTGTTGCCTTGACCTATCATACTCAGACACGAATATGTGATTCCAGAACCTTTGTGTTTGGGGCTAGGGGAAAACGGCTTTGGCGCTGAAGTTGTCTCTGAATGTGGAGTTGGTAGCATGTGAAACCCGCATGTGGAGCATTGGTTTGTGTGCGATACTCAGCAAACTTAATTTCAGTCCAATGCGCTCAATGGGCATTTAGCATAAAGGGTGAAAACGGAGTTTCCTTGAGAGCTGCTTGTAAGCCTGACGGTGTGTGACGTTGGTGAGCCAAATGGAGTTGTTCTCCCACAAGAAGCACTCGGCTGATGCTTCTTCAATATGCCCGTACCAACATGCAGTGTTGCCTTGACCTATCATACTCAGAGACGAATATGTGATTCCAGAACCTTTGCATTTGGGGCTAGGGGAAAACGGCTTTGGCGCTGAAGTTGTCTCTGAATGTGGAGTTGGTAGCATGTGAAACCCGCATGTGGAGCATTGGTTTGTGTGCGATACTCAGCAAACTTCCTTTCAGTCCAATGCGCTCAATGGGCATTTAGCATAAAGGGTGAAAACGGAGTTTCCTTGAGAGCTGCTTGTAAGCCTGACGGTGTGTGACGTTGTTGAGCCAAATGGAGTTGTTCTCCCACAAGAAGCACTCGGCTGATGCTTCTTCAATATGCCCGTACCAACATGCAGTGTTGCCTTGACCTATCATACTCAGAGACGAATATGTGATTCCAGAACCTTTGCGTTTGGGGCTAGGGGAAAACGGCTTTGGCGCTGAAGTTGTCTCTGAATGTGGAGTTGGTAGCATGTGAAACCCGCATGTGGGGCATTGGTTTGTGTGCGATACTCAGCAAACTTCATTTCAGTCCAATGCGCTCAATGGGCATTTAGCATAAAGGGTGAAAACGGAGTTTCCTTGAGAGCTGCTTGTAAGCCTGACGGTGTGTGACGTTGTTGAGCCAAATGGAGTTGTTCTCCCACAAGAAGCACTCGGCTGATGCTTCTTCAATATGCCCGTACCAACATGCAGTGTTGCCTTGACCTATCATACTCAGAGACGAATATGTGATTCCAGAACCTTTGCATTTGGGGCTAGTGGAAAACGGCTTTGGCGCTGAAGTTGTCTCTGAATGTGGAGTTGGTAGCATGTGAAACCCGCATGTGGAGCATTGGTTTGTGTGCGATACTCAGCAAACTTCATTTCAGTCCAATGCGCTCAATGGGCATTTAGCATAAAGGGTGAAAACGGAGTTTCCTTGAGAGCTGCTTGTAAGCCTGACGGTGTGTGACGTTGGTGAGCCAAATGGAGTTGTTCTCCCACAAGAAGCACTCGGCTGATGCTTCTTCAATATGCCCGTCACCAACATGCAGTGTTGCCTTGACCTATCATACTCAGAGACGAATATGTGATTCCAGAACCTTTGCATTTGGGGCTAGGAGAAAACGGCTTTGGCGCTGAAGTTGTCTCTGAATGTGGAGTTGGTAGCATGTGAAACCCGCATGTGGAGCATTGGTTTGTGTGCGATACTCAGCAAACTTCATTTCAGTCCAATGCGCTCAATGGGCATTTAGCATAAAGGGTGAAAACGGAGTTTCCTTGAGAGCTGCTTGTAAGCCTGACGGTGTGTGACGTTGTTGAGCCAAATGGAGTTGTTCTCCCACAAGAAGCACTCGGCTGATGCTTCTTCAATATGCCCGTACCAACATGCAGTGTTGCCTTGACCTATCATACTCAGACACGAATATGTGATTCCAGAACCTTTGCGTTTGGAGCTAGGCGAAAACGGCTTTGGCGCTGAAGTTGTCTCTGAATGTGGAGTTGGTAGCATGTGAAACCCGCATGTGGAGCATTGGTTTGTGTGCGATACTCAGCAAACTTCATTTCAGTCCAATGCGCTCAATGGGCATTTAGCATAAAGGGTGAAAACGGAGTTTCCTTGAGAGCTGCTTGTAAGCCTGACGGTGTGTGACGTTGTTGAGCCAAATGGAGTTGTTCTCCCACAAGAAGCACTCGGCTGATGCTTCTTCAATATGCCCGTCACCAACATGCAGTGTTGCCTTGACCTATCATACTCAGAGACGAATATGTGATTCCAGAACCTTTGCATTTGGGGCTAGGGGAAAACGGCTTTGGCGCTGAAGTTGTCTCTGAATGTGGAGTTGGTAGCATGTGAAACCCGCATGTGGAGCATTGGTTTGTGTGCGATACTCAGCAAACTTCATTTCAGTCCAATGCGCTCAATGGGCATTTAGCATAAAGGGTGAAAACGGAGTTTCCTTGAGAGCTGCTTGTAAGCCTGACGGTGTGTGACGTTGGTAAGCCAAATGAAGTTGTTCTCCCACAAGAAGCACTCGGCTGATGCTTCTTCAATATGCCCGTCACCAACATGCAGTGTTGCCTTGACCTATCATACTCAGAGACGAATATGTGATTCCAGAACCTTTGCATTTGGGGCTAGGGGAAAACGGCTTTGGCGCTGAAGTTGTCTCTGAATGTGGAGTTGGTAGCATGTGAAACCCGCATGTGGAGCATTGGTTTGTGTGCGATACTCAGCAAACTTCATTTCAGTCCAATGCGCTCAATGGGCATTTAGCATAAAGGGTGAAAACGGAGTTTCCTTGAGAGCTGCTTGTAAGCCTGACGGTGTGTGACGTTGGTGAGCCAAATGGAGTTGTTCTCCCACAAGAAGCACTCGGCTGATGCTTCTTCAATATGCCCGTACCAACATGCAGTGTTGCCTTGACCTATCATACTCAGAGACGAATATGTGATTCCAGAACCTTTGCATTTGGGGCTAGGCGAAAACGGCTTTGGCGCTGAAGTTGTCTCTGAATGTGGAGTTGGTAGCATGTGAAACCCGCATGTGGAGCATTGGTTTGTGTGCGATACTCAGCAAACTTCATTTCAGTCCAATGCGCTCAATGGGCATTTAGCATAAAGGGTGAAAACGGAGTTTCCTTGAGAGCTGCTTGGAAGCCTGACGGTGTGTGACGTTGGTGAGCCAAATGGAGTTGTTCTCGCACAAGAAGCACTCGGCTGATGCTTCTTCAATATGCCCGTCACCAACATGCAGTGTTGCCTTGACCTATCATACTCAGAGACGAATATGTGATTCCAGAACCTTTGCATTTGGGGCTAGGAGAAAACGGCTTTGGCGCTGAAGTTGTCTCTGAATGTGGAGTTGGTAGCATGTGAAACCCGCATGTGGAGCATTGGTTTGTGTGCGATACTCAGCAAACTTCATTTCTGTCCAATGCGCTCAATGGGCATTTAGCATAAAGGGTGAAAACGGAGTTTCCTTGAGAGCTGCTTGTAAGCCTGACGGTGTGTGACGTTGGTAAGCCAAATGAAGTTGTTCTCCCACAAGAAGCACTCGGCTGATGCTTCTTCAATATGCCCGTCACCAACATGCAGTGTTGCCTTGACCTATCATACTCAGAGACGAATATGTGATTCCAGAACCTTTGCATTTGGGGCTAGGGGAAAATGGCTTTGGCGCTGAAGTTGTCTCTGAATGTGGAGTTGGTAGCATGTGAAACCCGCATGTGGAGCATTGGTTTGTGTGCGATACTCAGCAAACTTCATTTCAGTCCAATGCGCTCAATGGGCATTTAGCATAAAGGGTGAAAACGGAGTTTCCTTGAGAGCTGCTTGTAAGCCTGACGGTGTGTGACGTTGGTGAGCCAAATGGAGTTGTTCTCCCACAAGAAGCACTCGGCTGATGCTTCTTCAATATGCCCGTCACCAACATGCAGTGTTGCCTTGACCTATCATACTCAGAGACGAATATGTGATTCCAGAACCTTTGCGTTTGGGGCTAGGGGAAAACGGCTTTGGCGCTGAAGTTGTCTCTGAATGTGGAGTTGGTAGCATGTGAAACCCGCATGTGGAGCATTGGTTTGTGTGCGATACTCAGCAAACTTCATTTCAGTCCAATGCGCTCAATGGGCATTTAGCATAAAGGGTGAAAACGGAGTTTCCTTGAGAGCTGCTTGTAAGCCTGACGGTGTGTGACGTTGTTGAGCCAAATGGAGTTGTTCTCCCACAAGAAGCACTCGGCTGATGCTTCTTCAATATGCCCGTACCAACATGCAGTGTTGCCTTGACCTATCATACTCAGACATGAATATGTGATTCCAGAACCTTTGCATTTGGGGCTAGGGGAAAACGGCTTTGGCGCTGAAGTTGTCTCTGAATGTGGAGTTGGTAGCATGTGAAACCCGCATGTGGAGCATTGGTTTGTGTGCGATACTCAGCAAACTTCATTTCAGTCCAATGCGCTCAATGGGCATTTAGCATAAAGGGTGAAAACGGAGTTTCCTTGAGAGCTGCTTGTAAGCCTGATGGTGTGTGACGTTGTTGAGCCAAATGGAGTTGTTCTCCCACAAGAAGCACTCGGCTGATGCTTCTTCAATATGCCCGTCACCAACATGCAGTGTTGCCTTGACCTCTCATACTCAGAGACGAATATGTGATTCCAGAACCTTTGCGTTTGGGGCTAGGGGAAAACGGCTTTGGCGCTGAAGTTGTCTCTGAATGTGCAGTTGGTAGCATGTGAAACCCGCATGTGGAGCATTGGTTTGTGTGCGATACTCAGCAAACTTCCTTTCAGTCCAATGCGCTCAATGGGCATTTAGCATAAAGGGTGAAAACGGAGTTTCCTTGAGAGCTGCTTGGAAGCCTGACGGTGTGTGACGTTGGTGAGCCAAATGGAGTTGTTCTCCCACAAGAAGCACTCGGCTGATGCTTCTTCAATATGCCCGTCACCAACATGCAGTGTTGCCTTGACCTATCATACTCAGAGACGAATATGTGATTCCAGAACCTTTGCATTTGGGGCTAGGGGAAAACGGCTTTGGCGCTGAAGTTGTCTCTGAATGTGGAGTTGGTAGCATGTGAAACCCGCATGTGGAGCATTGGTTTGTGTGCGATACTCAGCAAACTTCATTTCAGTCCAATGCGCTCAATGGGCATTTAGCATAAAGGGTGAAAACGGAGTTTCCTTGAGAGCTGCTTGGAAGCCTGACGGTGTGTGACGTTGGTGAGCCAAATGGAGTTGTTCTCCCACAAGAAGCACTCGGCTGATGCTTCTTCAATATGCCCGTACCAACATGCAGTGTTGCCTTGACCTATCATACTCAGAGACGAATATGTGATTCCAGAACCTTTGCATTTGGGGCTAGGGGAAAACGGCTTTGGCGCTGAAGTTGTCTCTGAATGTGGAGTTGGTAGCATGTGAAACCCGCATGTGGGGCATTGGTTTGTGTGCGATACTCAGCAAACTTCATTTCAGTCCAATGCGCTCAATGGGCATTTAGCATAAAGGGTGAAAACGGAGTTTCCTTGAGAGCTGCTTGTAAGCCTGACGGTGTGTGACGTTGGTGAGCCAAATGGAGTTGTTCTCCCACAAGAAGCACTCGGCTGATGCTTCTTCAATATGCCCGTCACCAACATGCAGTGTTGCCTTGACCTATCATACTCAGAGACGAATATGTGATTCCAGAACCTTTGCATTTGGGGCTAGGCAAAAACGGCTTTGGCGCTGAAGTTGTCTCTGAATGTGGAGTTGGTAGCATGTGAAACCCGCATGTGGAGCATTGGTTTGTGTGCGATACTCAGCAAACTTCATTTCAGTCCAATGCGCTCAATGGGCATTTAGCATAAAGGGTGAAAACGGAGTTTCCTTGAGAGCTGCTTGTAAGCCTGACGGTGTGTGACGTTGTTGAGCCAAATGGAGTTGTTCTCCCACAAGAAGCACTCGGCTGATGCTTCTTCAATATGCCCGTCACCAACATGCAGTGTTGCCTTGACCTATCATACTCAGAGACGAATATGTGATTCCAGAACCTTTGCATTTGGGGCTAGGGGAAAACGGCTTTGGCGCTGAAGTTGTCTCTGAATGTGGAGTTGGTAGCATGTGAAACCCGCATGTGGAGCATTGGTTTGTGTGCGATACTCAGCAAACTTCATTTCAGTCCAATGCGCTCAATGGGCATTTAGCATAAAGGGTGAAAACGGAGTTTCCTTGAGAGCTGCTTGGAAGCCTGACGGTGTGTGACGTTGTTGAGCCAAATGGAGTTGTTCTCCCACAAGAAGCACTCGGCTGATGCTTCTTCAATATGCCCGTACCAACATGCAGTGTTGCCTTGACCTATCATACTCAGAGACGAATATGTGATTCCAGAACCTTTGCATTTGGGGCTAGGGGAAAACGGCTTTGGCGCTGAAGTTGTCTCTGAATGTGGAGTTGGTAGCATGTGAAACCCGCATGTGGAGCATTGGTTTGTGTGCGATACTCAGCAAACTTCATTTCAGTCCAATGCGCTCAATGGGCATTTAGCATAAAGGGTGAAAACGGAGTTTCCTTGAGAGCTGCTTGTAAGCCTGACGGTGTGTAACGTTAGTAAGCCAAATGGAGTTGTTCTCCCACAAGAAGCACTCGGCTGATGCTTCTTCAATATGCCCGTCACCAACATGCAGTGTTGCCTTGACCTATCATACTCAGAGACGAATATGTGATTCCAGAACCTTTGAGTTTGGGGCTAGGGGAAAACGGCTTTGGCGCTGAAGTTGTCTCTGAATGTGGAGTTGGTAGCATGTGAAACCCGCATGTGGAGCATTGGTTTGTGTGCGATACTCAGCAAACTTCATTTCAGTCCAATGCGCTCAATGGGCATTTAGCATAAAGGGTGAAAACGGAGTTTCCTTGAGAGCTGCTTGGAAGCCTGACGGTGTGTGACGTTGGTGAGCCAAATGGAGTTGTTCTCCCACAAGAAGCACTCGGCTGATGCTTCTTCAATATGCCCGTCACCAACATGCAGTGTTGCCTTGACCTATCATACTCAGAGACGAATATGTGATTCCAGAACCTTTGCATTTGGGGCTAGGGGAAAACGGCTTTGGCGCTGAAGTTGTCTCTGAATGTGGAGTTGGTAGCATGTGAAACCCGCATGTGGAGCATTGGTTTGTGTGCGATACTCAGCAAACTTCATTTCAGTCCAATGCGCTCAATGGGCATTTAGCATAAAGGGTGAAAACGGAGTTTCCTTGAGAGCTGCTTGTAAGCCTGACGGTGTGTGACGTTGGTGAGCCAAATGGAGTTGTTCTCCCACAAGAAGCACTCGGCTGATGCTTCTTCAATATGCCCGTAAAAACATGCAGTGTTGCCTTGACCTATCATACTCAGAGACAAATATGTGATTCCAGAACCTTTGCATTTGGGGCTAGGGGAAAACGGCTTTGGCGCTGAAGTTGTCTCTGAATGTGGAGTTGGTAGCATGTGAAACCCGCATGTGGAGCATTGGTTTGTGTGCGATACTCAGCAAACTTCATTTCAGTCCAATGTGCTCAATGGGCATTTAGCATAAAGGGTGAAAACGGAGTTTCCTTGAGAGCTGCTTGTAAGCCTGACGGTGTGTGACGTTGTTGAGCCAAATGGAGTTGTTCTCCCACAAGAAGCACTCGGCTGATGCTTCTTCAATATGCCCATCACCAACATGCAGTGTTGCCTTGACCTATCATACTCAGAGACGAATATGTGATTCCAGAACCTTTGCATTTGGGGCTAGGCGAAAACGGCTTTGGCGCTGAAGTTGTCTCTGAATGTGGAGTTGGTAGCATGTGAAACCCGCATGTGGAGCATTGGTTTGTGTGCGATACTCAGCAAACTTCATTTCAGTCCAATGTGCTCAATGGGCATTTAGCATAAAGGGTGAAAACGGAGTTTCCTTGAGAGCTGCTTGTAAGCCTGACGGTGTGTGACGTTGTTGAGCCAAATGGAGTTGTTCTCCCACAAGAAGCACTCGGCTGATGCTTCTTCAATATGCCCGTACCAACATGCAGTGTTGCCTTGACCTATCATACTCAGAGACGAATATGTGATTCCAGAACCTTTGCATTTGGGGCTAGGCGAAAACGGCTTTGGCGCTGAAGTTGTCTCTGAATGTGGAGTTGGTAGCATGTGAAACCCGCATGTGGAGCATTGGTTTGTGTGCGATACTCAGCAAACTTCATTTCTGTCCAATGCGCTCAATGGGCATTTAGCATAAAGGGTGAAAACGGAGTTTCCTTGAGAGCTGCTTGTAAGCCTGACGGTGTGTGACATTGGTAAGCCAAATGAAGTTGTTCTCCCACAAGAAGCACTCGGCTGATGCTTCTTCAATATGCCCGTCACCAACATGCAGTGTTGCCTTGACCTATCATACTCAGAGACAAATATGTGATTCCAGAACCTTTGCATTTGGGGCTAGGGGAAAATGGCTTTGGCGCTGAAGTTGTCTCTGAATGTGGAGTTGGTAGCATGTGAAACCCGCATGTGGAGCACTGGTTTGTGTGCTATACTCAGCAAACTTCATTTCAGTCCAATGCGCTCAATGGGCATTTAGCATAAAGGGTGAAAACGGAGTTTCCTTGGGAGCTGCTTGTAAGCCTGACGGTGTGTGACGTTGGTGAGCCAAATGGAGTTGTTCTCCCACAAGAAGCACTCGGCTGATGCTTCTTCAATATGCCCGTACCAACATGCAGTGTTGCCTTGACCTATCATACTCAGACACGAAATTGTGATTCCAGAACCTTTGCGTTTGGGGCTATTGGAAAACGGCTTTGGCGCTGAAGTTGTCTCTGAATGTGGAGTTGGTAGCATGTGAAACCCGCATGTGGAGCCTTGGTTTGTGTGCGATACTCAGCAAACTTCATTTCAGTCCAATGCGCTCAATGGGCATTTAGCATAAAGGGTGAAAACGGAGTTTCCTTGAGAGCTGCTTGGAAGCCTGACGGTGTGTGACGTTGGTGAGCCAAATGGAGTTGTTCTCCCACAAGAAGCACTCGGCTGATGCTTCTTCAATATGCCCGTACCAACATGCAGTGTTGCCTTGACCTATCATACTCAGAGACGAATATGTGATTCCAGAACCTTTGCGTTTGGGGCTAGGCAAAAACGGCTTTGGCGCTGAAGTTGTCTCTGAATGTGGAGTTGGTAGCATGTGAAACCCGCAGGTGGAGCATTGGTTTGTGTGCGATACTCAGCAAACTTCATTTCAGTCCAATGCGCTCAATGGGCATTTAGCATAAAGGGTGAAAACGGAGTTTCCTTGAGAGCTGCTTGGAAGCCTGACGGTGTGTAACGTTAGTAAGCCAAATGGAGTTGTTCTCGCACAAGAAGCACTCGGCTGATGCTTCTTCAATATGCCCGTCACCAACATGCAGTGTTGCCTTGACCTATCATACTCAGAGACAAATATGTGATTCCACAACCTTTGCATTTGGGGCTAGGGGAAAACGGCTTTGGCGCTGAAGTTGTCTCTGAATGTGGAGTTGGTAGCATGTGAAACCCGCATGTGGAGCATTGGTTTGTGTGCGATACTCAGCAAACTTCATTTCAGTCCAATGCGCTCAATGGGCATTTAGCATAAAGGGTGAAAACGGAGTTTCCTTGAGAGCTGCTTGTAAGCCTGATGGTGTGTGACGTTGTTGAGCCAAATGGAGTTGTTCTCCCAGAAGAAGCACTCGGCTGATGCTTCTTCAATATGCCCGTCACCAACATGCAGTGTTGCCTTGACCTATCATACTCAGAGACGAATATGTGATTCCAGAACCTTTGCGTTTGGGGCTAGGGGAAAACGGCTTTGGCGCTGAAGTTGTCTCTGAATGTGGAGTTGGTAGCATGTGAAACCCGCATGTGGAGCATTGGTTTGTGTGCGATACTCAGCAAACTTCATTTCAGTCCAATGCACTCAATGGGCATTTAGCATAAAGGGTGAAAACGGAGTTTCCTTGAGAGCTGCTTGTAAGCCTGACGGTGTGTGACGTTGTTGAGCCAAATGGAGTTGTTCTCCCACAAGAAGCACTCGGCTGATGCTTCTTCAATATGCCCGTCACCAACATGCAGTGTTGCCTTGACCTATCATACTCAGAGACGAATATGTGATTCCAGAACCTTTGCATTTGGGGCTAGGCGAAAACGGCTTTGGCGCTGAAGTTGTCTCTGAATGTGGAGTTGGTAGCATGTGAAACCCGCATGTGGAGCATTGGTTTGTGTGCGATACTCAGCAAACTTCATTTCAGTCCAATGCGCTCAATGGGCATTTAGCATAAAGGGTGAAAACGGAGTTTCCTTGAGAGCTGCTTGTAAGCCTGACGGTGAGTGACGTTGTTGAGCCAAATGGAGTTGATCTCCCACAAGAAGCACTCGGCTGATGCTTCTTCAATATGCCCGTCACCAACATGCAGTGTTGCCTTGACCTATCATACTCAGAGACGAATATGTGATTCCAGAACCTTTGCATTTGGGGCTAGGGGAAAACGGCTTTGGCGCTGAAGTTGTCTCTGAATGTGGAGTTGGTAGCATGTGAAACCCGCATGTGGAGCATTGGTTTGTGTGCGATACTCAGCAAACTTCATTTCAGTCCAATGCGCTCAATGGGCATTTAGCATAAAGGGTGAAAACGGAGTTTCCTTGAGAGCTGCTTGTAAGCCTGACGGTGTGTGACGTTGTTGAGCCAAATGGAGTTGTTCTCCCACAAGAAGCACTCGGCTGATGCTTCTTCAATATGCCTGTAATAACATGCAGTGTTGCCTTGACCTATCATACTCAGAGACGAATATGTGATTCCAGAACCTTTGCATTTGGGGCTAGGCGAAAACGGCTTTGGCGCTGAAGTTGTCTCTGAATGTGGAGTTGGTAGCATGTGAAACCCGCATGTGGAGCATTGGTTTGTGTGCGATACTCAGCAAACTTCATTTCAGTCCAATGCGCTCAATGGGCATTTAGCATAAAGGGTGAAAACGGAGTTTCCTTGAGAGCTGCTTGTAAGCCTGACGGTGTGTGACGTTGGTGAGCCAAATGGAGTTGTTCTCCCACAAGAAGCACTCGGCTGATGCTTCTTCAATATGCCTGTAGTAACATGCAGTGTTGCCTTGACCTATCATACTCAGAGACGAATATGTGATTCCAGAACCTTTGCATTTGGGGCTAGGGGAAAACGGCTTTGGCGCTGAAGTTGTCTCTGAATGTGGAGTTGGTAGCATGTGAAACCCGCATGTGGAGCATTGGTTTGTGTGCGATACTCAGCAAACTTCATTTCTGTCCAATGCGCTCAATGGGCATTTAGCATAAAGGGTGAAAACGGAGTTTCCTTGAGAGCTGCTTGTAAGCCTGACGGTGTGTGACGTTGGTGAGCCAAATGGAGTTGTTCTCCCACAAGAAGCACTCGGCTGATGCTTCTTCAATATGCCTGTAATAACATGCAGTGTTGCCTTGACCTATCATACTCAGAGACGAATATGTGATTCCAGAACCTTTGCATTTGGGGCTAGGGGAAAACGGCTTTGGCGCTGAAGTTGTCTCTGAATGTGGAGTTGGTAGCATGTGAAACCCGCATGTGGAGCATTGGTTTGTGTGCGATACTCAGCAAACTTCATTTCAGTCCAATGCGCTCAATGGGCATTTAGCATAAAGGGTGAAAACGGAGTTTCCTTGAGAGCTGCTTGTAAGCCTGACGGTGTGTGACGTTGTTGAGCCAAATGGAGTTGTTCTCCCAGAAGAAGCACTCGGCTGATGCTTCTTCAATATGCCCGTACCAACATGCAGTGTTGCCTTGACCTATCATACTCAGAGACGAATATGTGATTCCAGAACCTTTGCATTTGGGGCTAGGCGAAAACAGCTTTGGCGCTGAACTTGTCTCTGAATGTGGAGTTGGTAGCATGTGAAACCCGCATGTGGAGCATTGGTTTGTGTGCGATACTCAGCAAACTTCATTTCAGTCCAATGCGCTCAATGGGCATTTAGCATAAAGGGTGAAAACGGAGTTTCCTTGAGAGCTGCTTGCAAGCCTGACGGTGTGTGACGTTGGTGAGCCAAATGGAGTTGTTCTCCCACAAGAAGCACTCGGCTGATGCTTCTTCAATATGCCCGTACCAACATGCAGTGTTGCCTTGACCTATCATACTCAGAGACGAATATGTGATTCCAGAGCCTTTGCATTTGGGGCTAGGGGAAAACGGCTTTGGCGCTGAAGTTGTCTCTGAATGTGGAGTTGGTAGCATGTGAAACCCGCATGTGGAGCATTGGTTTGTGTGCGATACTCAGCAAACTTCATTTCAGTCCAATGCGCTCAATGGGCATTTAGCATAAAGGGTGAAAACGGAGTTTCCTTGAGAGCTGCTTGTAAGCCTGACGGTGTGTGACGTTGGTGAGCCAAATGGAGTTGTTCTCCCACAAGAAGCACTCGGCTGATGCTTCTTCAATATGCCTGTAATAACATGCAGTGTTGCCTTGACCTATCATACTCAGAGACGAATATGTGATTCCAGAACCTTTGCATTTGGGGCTAGGGGAAAACGGCTTTGGCGCTGAAGTTGTCTCTGAATGTGGAGTTGGTAGCATGTGAAACCCGCATGTGGAGCATTGGTTTGTGTGCGATACTCAGCAAACTTCATTTCAGTCCAATGCGCTCAATGGGCATTTAGCATAAAGGGTGAAAACGGAGTTTCCTTGAGAGCTGCTTGGAAGCCTGACGGTGTGTGACGTTGGTGAGCCAAATGGAGTTGTTCTCCCACAAGAAGCACTCGGCTGATGCTTCTTCAATATGCCCGTACCAACATGCAGTGTTGCCTTGACCTATCATACTCAGAGACGAATATGTGATTCCAGAACCTTTGCGTTTGGGGCTAGGCGAAAACGGCTTTGGCGCTGAAGTTGTCTCTGAATGTGGAGTTGGTAGCATGTGAAACCCGCATGTGGAGCATTGGTTTGTGTGCGATACTCAGCAAACTTCATTTCAGTCCAATGCGCTCAATGGGCATTTAGCATAAAGGGTGAAAACGGAGTTTCCTTGAGAGCTGCTTGTAAGCCTGACGGTGTGTGACGTTGTTGAGCCAAATGGAGTTGTTCTCCCACAAGAAGCACTCGGCTGATGCTTCTTCAATATGCCCGTACCAACATGCAGTGTTGCCTTGACCTATCATACTCAGAGACGAATATGTGATTCCAGAACCTTTGCATTTGGGGCTAGGGGAAAACGGCTTTGGCGCTGAAGTTGTCTCTGAATGTGGAGTTGGTAGCATGTGAAACCCGCATGTGGAGCATTGGTTTGTGTGCGATACTCAGCAAACTTCATTTCAGTCCAATGCGCTCAATGGGCATTTAGCATAAAGGGTAAAAACGGAGTTTCCTTGAGAGCTGCTTGTAAGCCTGACGGTGTGTGACGTTGTTGAGCCAAATGGAGTTGTTCTCCCAGAAGAAGCACTCGGCTGATGCTTCTTCAATATGCCCGTCACCAACATGCAGTGTTGCCTTGACCTATCATACTCAGAGACGAATATGTGATTCCAGAACCTTTGCATTTGGGGCTAGGGGAAAACGGCTTTGGCGCTGAAGTTGTCTCTGAATGTGGAGTTGGTAGCATGTGAAACCCGCATGTGGAGCATTGGTTTGTGTGCGATACTCAGCAAACTTCATTTCAGTCCAATGCGCTCAATGGGCATTTAGCATAAAGGGTGAAAACGGAGTTTCCTTGAGAGCTGCTTGTAAGCCTGACGGTGTGTGACGTTGTTGAGCCAAATGGAGTTGTTCTCCCACAAGAAGCACTCGGCTGATGCTTCTTCAATATGCCTGTAATAACATGCAGTGTTGCCTTGACCTATCATACTCAGAGACGAATATGTGATTCCAGAACCTTTGCATTTGGGGCTAGGGGAAAACGGCTTTGGCGCTGAACTTGTCTCTGAATGTGGAGTTGGTAGCATGTGAAACCCACATGTGGAGCATTGGTTTGTGTGCGATACTCAGCAAACTTCATTTCAGTCCAATGCGCTCAATGGGCATTTAGCATAAAGGGTGAAAACGGAGTTTCCTTGAGAGCTGCTTGTAAGCCTGACGGTGTGTGACGTTGGTGAGCCAAATGGAGTTGTTCTCCCACAAGAAGCACTCGGCTGATGCTTCTTCAATATGCCCGTACCAACATGCAGTGTTGCCTTGACCTATCATACTCAGAGACGAATATGTGATTCCAGAACCTTTGCATTTGGGGCTAGGGGAAAACGGCTTTGGCGCTGAACTTGTCTCTGAATGTGGAGTTGGTAGCATGTGAAACCCGCATGTGGAGCATTGGTTTGTGTGCGATACTCAGCAAACTTCATTTCAGTCCAATGCGCTCAATGGGCATTTAGCATAAAGGGTGAAAACGGAGTTTCCTTGAGAGCTGCTTGTAAGCCTGACGGTGTGTGACGTTGGTGAGCCAAATGGAGTTGTTCTCCCACAAGAAGCACTCGGCTGATGCTTCTTCAATATGCCCGTACCAACATGCAGTGTTGCCTTGACCTATCATACTCAGAGACGAATATGTGATTCCAGAACCTTTGCATTTGGGGCTAGGGGAAAACGGCTTTGGCGCTGAAGTTGTCTCTGAATGTGGAGTTGGTAGCATGTGAAACCCGCATGTCTAGCATTGGTTTGTGTGCGATACTCAGCAAACTTCATTTCAGTCCAATGCGCTCAATGGGCATTTAGCATAAAGGGTGAAAATGGAGTTTCCTTGAGAGCTGCTTGGAAGCCTGACGGTGTGTGACGTTGTTGAGCCAAATGGAGTTGTTCTCCCACAAGAAGCACTCGGCTGATGCTTCTTCAATATGCCCGTCACCAACATGTAGTGTTGCCTTGACCTATCATACTCAGAGACGAATATGTGATTCCAGAACCTTTGCGTTTGGGGCTAGGGGAAAACGGCTTTGGCGCTGAAGTTGTCTCTGAATGTGGAGTTGGTAGCATGTGAAACCCGCATGTGGAGCATTGGTTTGTGTGCGATACTCAGCAAACTTCATTTCAGTCCAATGCGCTCAATGGGCATTTAGCATAAAGGGTGAAAACGGAGTTTCCTTGAGAGCTGCTTGGAAGCCTGACGGTGTGTGACGTTGTTGAGCCAAATGGAGTTGTTCTCCCACAAGAAGCACTCGGCTGATGCTTCTTCAATATGCCCGTCACCAACATGCAGTGTTGCCTTGACCTATCATACTCAGAGACGAATATGTGATTCCAGAACCTTTGCATTTGGGGCTAGGGGAAAACGGCTTTGGCGCTGAAGTTGTCTCTGAATGTGGAGTTGGTAGCATGTGAAACCCGCATGTGGAGCATTGGTTTGTGTGCGATACTCAGCAAACTTCATTTCAGTCCAATGCGCTCAATGGGCATTTAGCATAAAGGGTGAAAACGGAGTTTCCTTGAGAGGTGCTTGTAAGCCTGATGGTGTGTGACGTTGTTGAGCCAAATGGAGTTGTTCTCCCACAAGAAGCACTCGGCTGATGCTTCTTCAATATGCCCGTACCAACATGCAGTGTTGCCTTGACCTATCATACTTAGAGACGAATATGTGATTCCAGAACCTTTGCATTTGGGGCTAGGCGAAAACGGCTTTGGCGCTGAAGTTGTCTCTGAATGTGGAGTTGGTAGCATGTGAAACCCGCATGTGGAGCATTGGTTTGTGTGCGATACTCAGCAAACTTCATTTCAGTCCAATGCGCTCAATGGGCATTTAGCATAAAGGGTGAAAACGGAGTTTCCTTGAGAGCTGCTTGCAAGCCTGACGGTGTGTGACGTTGGTGAGCCAAATGGAGTTGTTCTCCCACAAGAAGCACTCGGCTGATGCTTCTTCAATATGCCCGTACCAACATGCAGTGTTGCCTTGACCTATCATACTCAGAGACGAATATGTGATTCCAGAGCCTTTGCATTTGGGGCTAGGGGAAAACGGCTTTGGCGCTGAAGTTGTCTCTGAATGTGGAGTTGGTAGCATGTGAAACCCGCATGTGGAGCATTGGTTTGTGTGCGATACTCAGCAAACTTCATTTCAGTCCAATGCGCTCAATGGGCATTTAGCATAAAGGGTGAAAACGGAGTTTCCTTGAGAGCTGCTTGTAAGCCTGACGGTGTGTGACGTTGGTGAGCCAAATGGAGTTGTTCTCCCACAAGAAGCACTCGGCTGATGCTTCTTCAATATGCCTGTAATAACATGCAGTGTTGCCTTGACCTATCATACTCAGAGACGAATATGTGATTCCAGAACCTTTGCATTTGGGGCTAGGGGAAAACGGCTTTGGCGCTGAAGTTGTCTCTGAATGTGGAGTTGGTAGCATGTGAAACCCGCATGTGGAGCATTGGTTTGTGTGCGATACTCAGCAAACTTCATTTCAGTCCAATGCGCTCAATGGGCATTTAGCATAAAGGGTGAAAACGGAGTTTCCTTGAGAGCTGCTTGGAAGCCTGACGGTGTGTGACGTTGGTGAGCCAAATGGAGTTGTTCTCCCACAAGAAGCACTCGGCTGATGCTTCTTCAATATGCCCGTACCAACATGCAGTGTTGCCTTGACCTATCATACTCAGAGACGAATATGTGATTCCAGAACCTTTGCGTTTGGGGCTAGGCGAAAACGGCTTTGGCGCTGAAGTTGTCTCTGAATGTGGAGTTGGTAGCATGTGAAACCCGCATGTGGAGCATTGGTTTGTGTGCGATACTCAGCAAACTTCATTTCAGTCCAATGCGCTCAATGGGCATTTAGCATAAAGGGTGAAAACGGAGTTTCCTTGAGAGCTGCTTGTAAGCCTGACGGTGTGTGACGTTGTTGAGCCAAATGGAGTTGTTCTCCCACAAGAAGCACTCGGCTGATGCTTCTTCAATATGCCCGTACCAACATGCAGTGTTGCCTTGACCTATCATACTCAGAGACGAATATGTGATTCCAGAACCTTTGCATTTGGGGCTAGGGGAAAACGGCTTTGGCGCTGAAGTTGTCTCTGAATGTGGAGTTGGTAGCATGTGAAACCCGCATGTGGAGCATTGGTTTGTGTGCGATACTCAGCAAACTTCATTTCAGTCCAATGCGCTCAATGGGCATTTAGCATAAAGGGTAAAAACGGAGTTTCCTTGAGAGCTGCTTGGAAGCCTGACGGTGTGTGACGTTGTTGAGCCAAATGGAGTTGTTCTCCCAGAAGAAGCACTCGGCTGATGCTTCTTCAATATGCCCGTCACCAACATGCAGTGTTGCCTTGACCTATCATACTCAGAGACGAATATGTGATTCCAGAACCTTTGCATTTGGGGCTAGGGGAAAACGGCTTTGGCGCTGAAGTTGTCTCTGAATGTGGAGTTGGTAGCATGTGAAACCCGCATGTGGAGCATTGGTTTGTGTGCGATACTCAGCAAACTTCATTTCAGTCCAATGCGCTCAATGGGCATTTAGCATAAAGGGTGAAAACGGAGTTTCCTTGAGAGCTGCTTGTAAGCCTGACGGTGTGTGACGTTGTTGAGCCAAATGGAGTTGTTCTCCCACAAGAAGCACTCGGCTGATGCTTCTTCAATATGCCTGTAATAACATGCAGTGTTGCCTTGACCTATCATACTCAGAGACGAATATGTGATTCCAGAACCTTTGCATTTGGGGCTAGGGGAAAACGGCTTTGGCGCTGAACTTGTCTCTGAATGTGGAGTTGGTAGCATGTGAAACCCACATGTGGAGCATTGGTTTGTGTGCGATACTCAGCAAACTTCATTTCAGTCCAATGCGCTCAATGGGCATTTAGCATAAAGGGTGAAAACGGAGTTTCCTTGAGAGCTGCTTGTAAGCCTGACGGTGTGTGACGTTGGTGAGCCAAATGGAGTTGTTCTCCCACAAGAAGCACTCGGCTGATGCTTCTTCAATATGCCCGTACCAACATGCAGTGTTGCCTTGACCTATCATACTCAGAGACGAATATGTGATTCCAGAACCTTTGCATTTGGGGCTAGGGGAAAACGGCTTTGGCGCTGAACTTGTCTCTGAATGTGGAGTTGGTAGCATGTGAAACCCGCATGTGGAGCATTGGTTTGTGTGCGATACTCAGCAAACTTCATTTCAGTCCAATGCGCTCAATGGGCATTTAGCATAAAGGGTGAAAACGGAGTTTCCTTGAGAGCTGCTTGTAAGCCTGACGGTGTGTGACGTTGGTGAGCCAAATGGAGTTGTTCTCCCACAAGAAGCACTCGGCTGATGCTTCTTCAATATGCCCGTACCAACATGCAGTGTTGCCTTGACCTATCATACTCAGAGACGAATATGTGATTCCAGAACCTTTGCATTTGGGGCTAGGGGAAAACGGCTTTGGCGCTGAAGTTGTCTCTGAATGTGGAGTTGGTAGCATGTGAAACCCGCATGTCTAGCATTGGTTTGTGTGCGATACTCAGCAAACTTCATTTCAGTCCAATGCGCTCAATGGGCATTTAGCATAAAGGGTGAAAATGGAGTTTCCTTGAGAGCTGCTTGGAAGCCTGACGGTGTGTGACGTTGTTGAGCCAAATGGAGTTGTTCTCCCACAAGAAGCACTCGGCTGATGCTTCTTCAATATGCCCGTCACCAACATGTAGTGTTGCCTTGACCTATCATACTCAGAGACGAATATGTGATTCCAGAACCTTTGCGTTTGGGGCTAGGGGAAAACGGCTTTGGCGCTGAAGTTGTCTCTGAATGTGGAGTTTGTAGCATGTGAAACCCGCATGTGGAGCATTGGTTTGTGTGCGATACTCAGCAAACTTCATTTCAGTCCAATGCGCTCAATGGGCATTTAGCATAAAGGGTGAAAACGGAGTTTCCTTGAGAGCTGCTTGGAAGCCTGACGGTGTGTGACGTTGTTGAGCCAAATGGAGTTGTTCTCCCACAAGAAGCACTCGGCTGATGCTTCTTCAATATGCCCGTCACCAACATGCAGTGTTGCCTTGACCTATCATACTCAGAGACGAATATGTGATTCCAGAACCTTTGCATTTGGGGCTAGGGGAAAACGGCTTTGGCGCTGAAGTTGTCTCTGAATGTGGAGTTGGTAGCATGTGAAACCCGCATGTGGAGCATTGGTTTGTGTGCGATACTCAGCAAACTTCATTTCAGTCCAATGCGCTCAATGGGCATTTAGCATAAAGGGTGAAAACGGAGTTTCCTTGAGAGGTGCTTGTAAGCCTGATGGTGTGTGACGTTGTTGAGCCAAATGGAGTTGTTCTCCCACAAGAAGCACTCGGCTGATGCTTCTTCAATATGCCCGTACCAACATGCAGTGTTGCCTTGACCTATCATACTTAGAGACGAATATGTGATTCCAGAACCTTTGCATTTGGGGCTAGGCGAAAACGGCTTTGGCGCTGAAGTTGTCTCTGAATGTGGAGTTGGTAGCATGTGAAACCCGCATGTGGAGCATTGGTTTGTGTGCGATACTCAGCAAACTTCATTTCAGTCCAATGCGCTCAATGGGCATTTAGCATAAAGGGTGAAAACGGAGTTTCCTTGAGAGCTGCTTGGAAGCCTGACGGTGTGTGACGTTGGTGAGCCAAATGGAGTTGTTCTCCCACAAGAAGCACTCGGCTGATGCTTCTTCAATATGCCCGTACCAACATGCAGTGTTGCCTTGACCTATCATACTCAGAGACGAATATGTGATTCCAGAACCTTTGCGTTTGGGGCTAGGCGAAAACGGCTTTGGCGCTGAAGTTGTCTCTGAATGTGGAGTTGGTAGCATGTGAAACCCGCATGTGGAGCATTGGTTTGTGTGCCATACTCAGCAAACTTCATTTCAGTCCAATGCGCTCAATGGGCATTTAGCATAAAGGGTGAAAACGGAGTTTCCTTGAGAGCTGCTTGGAAGCCTGACGGTGTGTGACGTTGTTGAGCCAAATGGAGTTGTTCTCCCACAAGAAGCACTCGGCTGATGCTTCTTCAATATGCCCGTACCAACATGCAGTGTTGCCTTGACCTATCATACTCAGAGACGAATATGTGATTCCAGAACCTTTGCATTTGGGGCTAGGGGAAAACGGCTTTGGCGCTGAAGTTGTCTCTGAATGTGGAGTTGGTAGCATGTGAAACCCGCATGTGGAGCATTGGTTTGTGTGCGATACTCAGCAAACTTCATTTCAGTCCAATGCGCTCAATGGGCATTTAGCATAAAGGGTGAAAACGGAGTTTCCTTGAGAGCTGCTTGTAAGCCTGACGGTGTGTGACGTTGTTGAGCCAAATGGAGTTGTTCTCCCACAAGAAGCACTCGGCTGATGCTTCTTCAATATGCCCGTCACCAACATGCAGTGTTGCCTTGACCTATCATACTCAGAGACGAATATGTGATTCCAGAACCTTTGCATTTGGGGCTAGGGGAAAACGGCTTTGGCGCTGAACTTGTCTCTGAATGTGGAGTTGGTAGCATGTGAAACCCGCATGTGGAGCATTGGTTTGTGTGCGATACTCAGCAAACTTCATTTCAGTCCAATGCGCTCAATGGGCATTTAGCATAAAGGGTGAAAACGGAGTTTCCTTGAGAGCTGCTTGTAAGCCTGACGGTGTGTGACGTTGTTGAGCCAAATGGAGTTGTTCTCCCACAAGAAGCACTCGGCTGATGCTTCTTCAATATGCCTGTAATAACATGCAGTGTTGCCTTGACCTATCATACTCAGAGACGAATATGTGATTCCAGAACCTTTGCATTTGGGGCTAGGGGAAAACGGCTTTGGCGCTGAAGTTGTCTCTGAATGTGGAGTTGGTAGCATGTGAAACCCGCATGTGGAGCATTGGTTTGTGTGCGATACTCAGCAAACTTCATTTCAGTCCAATGCGCTCAATGGGCATTTAGCATAAAGGGTGAAAATGGAGTTTCCTTGAGAGCTGCTTGGAAGCCTGACGGTGTGTAACGTTAGTAAGCCAAATGGAGTTGTTCTCCCACAAGAAGCACTCGGCTGATGCTTCTTCAATATGCCCGTCACCAACATGCAGTGTTGCCTTGACCTATCATACTCAGAGACAAATATGTGATTCCACAACCTTTGCATTTGGGGCTAGGGGAAAACGGCTTTGGCGCTGAAGTTGTCTCTGAATGTGGAGTTGGTAGCATGTGAAACCCGCATGTGGAGCATTGGTTTGTGTGCGATACTCAGCAAACTTCATTTCAGTCCAATGCGCTCAATGGGCATTTAGCATAAAGGGTGAAAACGGAGTTTCCTTGAGAGCTGCTTGTAAGCCTGACGGTGTGTGACGTTGTTGAGCCAAATGGAGTTGTTCTCCCACAAGAAGCACTCGGCTGATGCTTCTTCAATATGCCCGTCACCAACATGCAGTGTTGCCTTGACCTATCATACTCAGAGACGAATATGTGATTCCACAACCTTTGCATTTGGGGCTAGGGAAAAACGGCTTTGGCGCTGAAGTTGTCTCTGAATGTGGAGTTGGTAGCATGTGAAACCCGCATGTGGAGCATTGGTTTGTGTGCGATACTCAGCAAACTTCATTTCAGTCCAATGCGCTCAATGGGCATTTAGCATAAAGGGTGAAAACGGAGTTTCCTTGAGAGCTGCTTGGAAGCCTGACGGTGTGTGACGTTGTTGAGCCAAATGGAGTTGTTCTCCCACAAGAAGCACTCGGCTGATGCTTCTTCAATATGCCCGTACCAACATGCAGTGTTGCCTTGACCTATCATACTCAGAGACGAATATGTGATTCCAGAACCTTTGCATTTGGTGCTAGGGGAAAACGGCTTTGGCGCTGAAGTTGTCTCTGAATGTGGAGTTGGTAGCATGTGAAACCCGCATGTGGAGCATTGGTTTGTGTGCGATACTCAGCAAACTTCATTTTAGTCCAATGCGCTCAATGGGCATTTAGCATAAAGGGTGAAAACGGAGTTTCCTTGAGAGCTGCTTGGAAGCCTGACGGTGTGTGACGTTGTTGAGCCAAATGGAGTTGTTCTCCCACAAGAAGCACTCGGCTGATGCTTCTTCAATATGCCCGTACCAACATGCAGTGTTGCCTTGACCTATCATACTCAGAGACGAATATGTGATTCCACAACCTTTGCATTTGGGGCTAGGGGAAAACGGCTTTGGAGCTGAAGTTGTCTCTGAATGTGGAGTTGGTAGCATGTGAAACCCGCATGTGGAGCATTGGTTTGTGTGCGATACTCAGCAAACTTCATTTCAGTCCAATGCGCTCAATGGGCATTTAGCATAAAGGGTGAAAACGGAGTTTCCTTGAGAGCTGCTTGTAAGCCTGACGGTGTGTAACGTTAGTAAGCCAAATGGAGTTGTTGTCGCACAAGAAGCACTCGGCTGATGCTTCTTCAATATGCCCGTCACCAACATGCAGTGTTGCCTTGACCTATCATACTCAGAGACAAATATGTGATTTCACAACCTTTGCGTTTGGGGCTAGGGGAAAACGGCTTTGGCGCTGAAGTTGTCTCTGAATGTGGAGTTGGTAGCATGTGAAACCCGCATGTGGAGCATTGGTTTGTGTGCGATACTCAGCAAACTTCATTTCAGTCCAATGCGCTCAATGGGCATTTAGCATAAAGGGTGAAAACGGAGTTTCCTTGAGAGCTGCTTGTAAGCCTGACGGTGTGTGACGTTGTTGAGCCAAATGGAGTTGTTCTCCCACAAGAAGCACTCGGCTGATGCTTCTTCAATATGCCCGTCACCAACATGCAGTGTTGCCTTGACCTATCATACTCAGAGACGAATATGTGATTCCAGAACCTTTGCGTTTGGGGCTAGGGGAAAACGGCTTTGGCGCTGAAGTTGTCTCTGAATGTGGAGTTGGTAGCATGTGAAACCCGCATGTGGAGCATTGGTTTGTGTGCGATACTCAGCAAACTTCATTTCAGTCCAATGCGCTCAATGGGCATTTAGCATAAAGGGTGAAAACGGAGTTTCCTTGAGAGCTGCTTGTAAGCCTGACGGTGTGTGACGTTGGTGAGCCAAATGGAGTTGTTCTCCCACAAGAAGCACTCGGCTGATGCTTCTTCAATATGCCCGTCACCAACATGCAGTGTTGCCTTGACCTATCATACTCAGAGACGAATATGTGATTCCAGAACCTTTGCATTTGGGGCTAGGCGAAAACGGCTTTGGCGCTGAAGTTGTCTCTGAATGTGGAGTTGGTAGCATGTGAAACCCGCATGTGGAGCATTGGTTTGTGTGCGATACTCAGCAAACTTCCTTTCAGTCCAATGCGCTCAATGGGCATTTAGCATAAAGGGTGAAAACGGAGTTTCCTTGAGAGCTGCTTGTAAGCCTGACGGTGTGTGACGTTGTTGAGCCAAATGGAGTTGTTCTCCCACAAGAAGCACTCGGCTGATGCTTCTTCAATATGCCCGTACCAACATGCAGTGCTGCCTTGACCTATCATACTCAGAGGCGAATATGTGATTCCAGAACCTTTGCGTTTGGGGCTAGGGGAAAACGGCTTTGGCGCTGAAATTGTCTCTGAATGCGGAGTTGGTAGCATGTGAAACCCGCATGTGGAGCATTGGTTTGTGTGCGATACTCAGCAAACTTCCTTTCAGTCCAATGCGCTCAATGGGCATTTAGCATAAAGGGTGAAAACAGAGTTTCCTTGAGAGCTGCTTGTAAGCCTGACGGTGTGTGACGTTGGTAAGCCAAATGAAGTTGTTCTCGCACAAGAAGCACTCGGCTGATGCTTCTTCAATATGCCCGTCACCAACATGCAGTGTTGCCTTGACCTATCATACTCAGAGACGAATATGTGATTCCAGAACCTTTGCGTTTGGGGCTAGGGGAAAACGGCTTTGGCGCTGAAGTTGTCTCTGAATGTGGAGTTGGTAGCATGTGAAACCCGCATGTGGAGCATTGGTTTGTGTGCGATACTCAGCAAACTTCCTTTCAGTCCAATGCGCTCAATGGGCATTTAGCATAAAGGGTGAAAACGGAGTTTCCTTGAGAGCTGCTTGGAAGCCTGACGGTGTGTGACGTTGGTGAGCCAAATGGAGTTGTTCTCCCACAAGAAGCACTCGGCTGATGCTTCTTCAATATGCCCGTCACCAACATGCAGTGTTGCCTTGACCTATCATACTCAGAGACGAATATGTGATTCCAGAACCTTTGCATTTGGGGCTAGGGGAAAACGGCTTTGGCGCTGAAGTTGTCTCTGAATGTGGAGTTGGTAGCATGTGAAACCCGCATGTGGAGCATTGGTTTGTGTGCGATACTCAGCAAACTTCATTTCAGTCCAATGCGCTCAATGGGCATTTAGCATAAAGGGTGAAAACGGAGTTTCCTTGAGAGCTGCTTGTAAGCCTGACGGTGTGTGACGTTGGTGAGCCAAATGGAGTTGTTCTCCCACAAGAAGCACTCGGCTGATGCTTCTTCAATATGCCCGTACCAACATGCAGTGTTGCCTTGACCTATCATACTCAGAGACGAATATGTGATTCCAGAACCTTTGCATTTGGGGCTAGTGGAAAACGGCTTTGGCGCTGAAGTTGTCTCTGAATGTGGAGTTGGTAGCATGTGAAACCCGCTTGTGGAGCATTGGTTTGTGTGCGATACTCAGCAAACTTCATTTCAGTCCAATGCGCTCAATGGGCATTTAGCATAAAGGGTGAAAACGGAGTTTCCTTGAGAGCTGCTTGTAAGCCTGACGGTGTGTGACGTTGGTGAGCCAAATGGAGTTGTTCTCGCACAAGAAGCACTCGGCTGATGCTTCTTCAATATGCCCGTCACCAACATGCAGTGTTGCCTTGACCTATCATACTCAGAGACGAATATGTGATTCCAGAACCTTTGCATTTGGGGCTAGGAGAAAACGGCTTTGGCGCTGAAGTTGTCTCTGAATGTGGAGTTGGTAGCATGTGAAACCCGCATGTGGAGCATTGGTTTGTGTGCGATACTCAGCAAACTTCATTTCAGTCCAATGCGCTCAATGGGCATTTAGCATAAAGGGTGAAAACGGAGTTTCCTTGAGAGCTGCTTGTAAGCCTGACGGTGTGTGACGTTGTTGAGCCAAATGGAGTTGTTCTCCCACAAGAAGCACTCGGCTGATGCTTCTTCAATATGCCCGTACCAACATGCAGTGTTGCCTTGACCTATCATACTCAGACACGAATATGTGATTCCAGAACCTTTGCGTTTGGAGCTAGGCGAAAACGGCTTTGGCGCTGAAGTTGTCTCTGAATGTGGAGTTGGTAGCATGTGAAACCCGCATGTGGAGCATTGGTTTGTGTGCGATACTCAGCAAACTTCATTTCAGTCCAATGCGCTCAATGGGCATTTAGCATAAAGGGTGAAAACGGAGTTTCCTTGAGAGCTGCTTGTAAGCCTGACGGTGTGTGACGTTGTTGAGCCAAATGGAGTTGTTCTCCCACAAGAAGCACTCGGCTGATGCTTCTTCAATATGCCCGTCACCAACATGCAGTGTTGCCTTGACCTATCATACTCAGAGACGAATATGTGATTCCAGAACCTTTGCATTTGGGGCTAGGGGAAAACGGCTTTGGCGCTGAAGTTGTCTCTGAATGTGGAGTTGGTAGCATGTGAAACCCGCATGTGGAGCATTGGTTTGTGTGCGATACTCAGCAAACTTCATTTCTGTCCAATGCGCTCAATGGGCATTTAGCATAAAGGGTGAAAACGGAGTTTCCTTGAGAGCTGCTTGTAAGCCTGACGGTGTGTGACGTTGGTAAGCCAAATGAAGTTGTTCTCCCACAAGAAGCACTCGGCTGATGCTTCTTCAATATGCCCGTCACCAACATGCAGTGTTGCCTTGACCTATCATACTCAGAGACGAATATGTGATTCCAGAACCTTTGCATTTGGGGCTAGGGGAAAACGGCTTTGGCGCTGAAGTTGTCTCTGAATGTGGAGTTGGTAGCATGTGAAACCCGCATGTGGAGCATTGGTTTGTGTGCGATACTCAGCAAACTTCATTTCAGTCCAATGCGCTCAATGGGCATTTAGCATAAAGGGTGAAAACGGAGTTTCCTTGAGAGCTGCTTGTAAGCCTGACGGTGTGTGACGTTGGTGAGCCAAATGGAGTTGTTCTCCCACAAGAAGCACTCGGCTGATGCTTCTTCAATATGCCCGTACCAACATGCAGTGTTGCCTTGACCTATCATACTCAGAGACGAATATGTGATTCCAGAACCTTTGCATTTGGGGCTAGGCGAAAACGGCTTTGGCGCTGAAGTTGTCTCTGAATGTGGAGTTGGTAGCATGTGAAACCCGCATGTGGAGCATTGGTTTGTGTGCGATACTCAGCAAACTTCATTTCAGTCCAATGCGCTCAATGGGCATTTAGCATAAAGGGTGAAAACGGAGTTTCCTTGAGAGCTGCTTGGAAGCCTGACGGTGTGTGACGTTGGTGAGCCAAATGGAGTTGTTCTCGCACAAGAAGCACTCGGCTGATGCTTCTTCAATATGCCCGTCACCAACATGCAGTGTTGCCTTGACCTATCATACTCAGAGACGAATATGTGATTCCAGAACCTTTGCATTTGGGGCTAGGAGAAAACGGCTTTGGCGCTGAAGTTGTCTCTGAATGTGGAGTTGGTAGCATGTGAAACCCGCATGTGGAGCATTGGTTTGTGTGCGATACTCAGCAAACTTCATTTCTGTCCAATGCGCTCAATGGGCATTTAGCATAAAGGGTGAAAACGGAGTTTCCTTGAGAGCTGCTTGTAAGCCTGACGGTGTGTGACGTTGGTAAGCCAAATGAAGTTGTTCTCCCACAAGAAGCACTCGGCTGATGCTTCTTCAATATGCCCGTCACCAACATGCAGTGTTGCCTTGACCTATCATACTCAGAGACGAATATGTGATTCCAGAACCTTTGCATTTGGGGCTAGGGGAAAATGGCTTTGGCGCTGAAGTTGTCTCTGAATGTGGAGTTGGTAGCATGTGAAACCCGCATGTGGAGCATTGGTTTGTGTGCGATACTCAGCAAACTTCATTTCAGTCCAATGCGCTCAATGGGCATTTAGCATAAAGGGTGAAAACGGAGTTTCCTTGAGAGCTGCTTGTAAGCCTGACGGTGTGTGACGTTGGTGAGCCAAATGGAGTTGTTCTCCCACAAGAAGCACTCGGCTGATGCTTCTTCAATATGCCCGTCACCAACATGCAGTGTTGCCTTGACCTATCATACTCAGAGACGAATATGTGATTCCAGAACCTTTGCGTTTGGGGCTAGGGGAAAACGGCTTTGGCGCTGAAGTTGTCTCTGAATGTGGAGTTGGTAGCATGTGAAACCCGCATGTGGAGCATTGGTTTGTGTGCGATACTCAGCAAACTTCATTTCAGTCCAATGCGCTCAATGGGCATTTAGCATAAAGGGTGAAAACGGAGTTTCCTTGAGAGCTGCTTGTAAGCCTGACGGTGTGTGACGTTGTTGAGCCAAATGGAGTTGTTCTCCCACAAGAAGCACTCGGCTGATGCTTCTTCAATATGCCCGTACCAACATGCAGTGTTGCCTTGACCTATCATACTCAGACATGAATATGTGATTCCAGAACCTTTGCATTTGGGGCTAGGGGAAAACGGCTTTGGCGCTGAAGTTGTCTCTGAATGTGGAGTTGGTAGCATGTGAAACCCGCATGTGGAGCATTGGTTTGTGTGCGATACTCAGCAAACTTCATTTCAGTCCAATGCGCTCAATGGGCATTTAGCATAAAGGGTGAAAACGGAGTTTCCTTGAGAGCTGCTTGTAAGCCTGATGGTGTGTGACGTTGTTGAGCCAAATGGAGTTGTTCTCCCACAAGAAGCACTCGGCTGATGCTTCTTCAATATGCCCGTCACCAACATGCAGTGTTGCCTTGACCTCTCATACTCAGAGACGAATATGTGATTCCAGAACCTTTGCGTTTGGGGCTAGGGGAAAACGGCTTTGGCGCTGAAGTTGTCTCTGAATGTGCAGTTGGTAGCATGTGAAACCCGCATGTGGAGCATTGGTTTGTGTGCGATACTCAGCAAACTTCCTTTCAGTCCAATGCGCTCAATGGGCATTTAGCATAAAGGGTGAAAACGGAGTTTCCTTGAGAGCTGCTTGGAAGCCTGACGGTGTGTGACGTTGGTGAGCCAAATGGAGTTGTTCTCCCACAAGAAGCACTCGGCTGATGCTTCTTCAATATGCCCGTCACCAACATGCAGTGTTGCCTTGACCTATCATACTCAGAGACGAATATGTGATTCCAGAACCTTTGCATTTGGGGCTAGGGGAAAACGGCTTTGGCGCTGAAGTTGTCTCTGAATGTGGAGTTGGTAGCATGTGAAACCCGCATGTGGAGCATTGGTTTGTGTGCGATACTCAGCAAACTTCATTTCAGTCCAATGCGCTCAATGGGCATTTAGCATAAAGGGTGAAAACGGAGTTTCCTTGAGAGCTGCTTGGAAGCCTGACGGTGTGTGACGTTGGTGAGCCAAATGGAGTTGTTCTCCCACAAGAAGCACTCGGCTGATGCTTCTTCAATATGCCCGTACCAACATGCAGTGTTGCCTTGACCTATCATACTCAGAGACGAATATGTGATTCCAGAACCTTTGCATTTGGGGCTAGGGGAAAACGGCTTTGGCGCTGAAGTTGTCTCTGAATGTGGAGTTGGTAGCATGTGAAACCCGCATGTGGGGCATTGGTTTGTGTGCGATACTCAGCAAACTTCATTTCAGTCCAATGCGCTCAATGGGCATTTAGCATAAAGGGTGAAAACGGAGTTTCCTTGAGAGCTGCTTGTAAGCCTGACGGTGTGTGACGTTGGTGAGCCAAATGGAGTTGTTCTCCCACAAGAAGCACTCGGCTGATGCTTCTTCAATATGCCCGTCACCAACATGCAGTGTTGCCTTGACCTATCATACTCAGAGACGAATATGTGATTCCAGAACCTTTGCATTTGGGGCTAGGCAAAAACGGCTTTGGCGCTGAAGTTGTCTCTGAATGTGGAGTTGGTAGCATGTGAAACCCGCATGTGGAGCATTGGTTTGTGTGCGATACTCAGCAAACTTCATTTCAGTCCAATGCGCTCAATGGGCATTTAGCATAAAGGGTGAAAACGGAGTTTCCTTGAGAGCTGCTTGGAAGCCTGACGGTGTGTGACGTTGGTGAGCCAAATGGAGTTGTTCTCCCACAAGAAGCACTCGGCTGATGCTTCTTCAATATGCCCGTCACCAACATGCAGTGTTGCCTTGACCTATCATACTCAGAGACGAATATGTGATTCCAGAACCTTTGCATTTGGGGCTAGGGGAAAACGGCTTTGGCGCTGAAGTTGTCTCTGAATGTGGAGTTGGTAGCATGTGAAACCCGCATGTGGAGCATTGGTTTGTGTGCGATACTCAGCAAACTTCATTTCAGTCCAATGCGCTCAATGGGCATTTAGCATAAAGGGTGAAAACGGAGTTTCCTTGAGAGCTGCTTGGAAGCCTGACGGTGTGTGACGTTGTTGAGCCAAATGGAGTTGTTCTCCCACAAGAAGCACTCGGCTGATGCTTCTTCAATATGCCCGTACCAACATGCAGTGTTGCCTTGACCTATCATACTCAGAGACGAATATGTGATTCCAGAACCTTTGCATTTGGGGCTAGGGGAAAACGGCTTTGGCGCTGAAGTTGTCTCTGAATGTGGAGTTGGTAGCATGTGAAACCCGCATGTGGAGCATTGGTTTGTGTGCGATACTCAGCAAACTTCATTTCAGTCCAATGCGCTCAATGGGCATTTAGCATAAAGGGTGAAAACGGAGTTTCCTTGAGAGCTGCTTGTAAGCCTGACGGTGTGTAACGTTAGTAAGCCAAATGGAGTTGTTCTCCCACAAGAAGCACTCGGCTGATGCTTCTTCAATATGCCCGTCACCAACATGCAGTGTTGCCTTGACCTATCATACTCAGAGACGAATATGTGATTCCAGAACCTTTGAGTTTGGGGCTAGGGGAAAACGGCTTTGGCGCTGAAGTTGTCTCTGAATGTGGAGTTGGTAGCATGTGAAACCCGCATGTGGAGCATTGGTTTGTGTGCGATACTCAGCAAACTTCATTTCAGTCCAATGCGCTCAATGGGCATTTAGCATAAAGGGTGAAAACGGAGTTTCCTTGAGAGCTGCTTGGAAGCCTGACGGTGTGTGACGTTGGTGAGCCAAATGGAGTTGTTCTCCCACAAGAAGCACTCGGCTGATGCTTCTTCAATATGCCCGTCACCAACATGCAGTGTTGCCTTGACCTATCATACTCAGAGACGAATATGTGATTCCAGAACCTTTGCATTTGGGGCTAGGGGAAAACGGCTTTGGCGCTGAAGTTGTCTCTGAATGTGGAGTTGGTAGCATGTGAAACCCGCATGTGGAGCATTGGTTTGTGTGCGATACTCAGCAAACTTCATTTCAGTCCAATGCGCTCAATGGGCATTTAGCATAAAGGGTGAAAACGGAGTTTCCTTGAGAGCTGCTTGTAAGCCTGACGGTGTGTGACGTTGGTGAGCCAAATGGAGTTGTTCTCCCACAAGAAGCACTCGGCTGATGCTTCTTCAATATGCCCGTAAAAACATGCAGTGTTGCCTTGACCTATCATACTCAGAGACAAATATGTGATTCCAGAACCTTTGCATTTGGGGCTAGGGGAAAACGGCTTTGGCGCTGAAGTTGTCTCTGAATGTGGAGTTGGTAGCATGTGAAACCCGCATGTGGAGCATTGGTTTGTGTGCGATACTCAGCAAACTTCATTTCAGTCCAATGTGCTCAATGGGCATTTAGCATAAAGGGTGAAAACGGAGTTTCCTTGAGAGCTGCTTGTAAGCCTGACGGTGTGTGACGTTGTTGAGCCAAATGGAGTTGTTCTCCCACAAGAAGCACTCGGCTGATGCTTCTTCAATATGCCCGTACCAACATGCAGTGTTGCCTTGACCTATCATACTCAGAGACGAATATGTGATTCCAGAACCTTTGCATTTGGGGCTAGGCGAAAACGGCTTTGGCGCTGAAGTTGTCTCTGAATGTGGAGTTGGTAGCATGTGAAACCCGCATGTGGAGCATTGGTTTGTGTGCGATACTCAGCAAACTTCATTTCTGTCCAATGCGCTCAATGGGCATTTAGCATAAAGGGTGAAAACGGAGTTTCCTTGAGAGCTGCTTGTAAGCCTGACGGTGTGTGACATTGGTAAGCCAAATGAAGTTGTTCTCCCACAAGAAGCACTCGGCTGATGCTTCTTCAATATGCCCGTCACCAACATGCAGTGTTGCCTTGACCTATCATACTCAGAGACAAATATGTGATTCCAGAACCTTTGCATTTGGGGCTAGGGGAAAATGGCTTTGGCGCTGAAGTTGTCTCTGAATGTGGAGTTGGTAGCATGTGAAACCCGCATGTGGAGCACTGGTTTGTGTGCTATACTCAGCAAACTTCATTTCAGTCCAATGCGCTCAATGGGCATTTAGCATAAAGGGTGAAAACGGAGTTTCCTTGGGAGCTGCTTGTAAGCCTGACGGTGTGTGACGTTGGTGAGCCAAATGGAGTTGTTCTCCCACAAGAAGCACTCGGCTGATGCTTCTTCAATATGCCCGTACCAACATGCAGTGTTGCCTTGACCTATCATACTCAGACACGAATATGTGATTCCAGAACCTTTGCGTTTGGGGCTATTGGAAAACAGCTTTGGCGCTGAAGTTGTCTCTGAATGTGGAGTTGGTAGCATGTGAAACCCGCATGTGGAGCCTTGGTTTGTGTGCGATACTCAGCAAACTTCATTTCAGTCCAATGCGCTCAATGGGCATTTAGCATAAAGGGTGAAAACGGAGTTTCCTTGAGAGCTGCTTGGAAGCCTGACGGTGTGTGACGTTGGTGAGCCAAATGGAGTTGTTCTCCCACAAGAAGCACTCGGCTGATGCTTCTTCAATATGCCCGTACCAACATGCAGTGTTGCCTTGACCTATCATACTCAGAGACGAATATGTGATTCCAGAACCTTTGCGTTTGGGGCTAGGGGAAAATGGCTTTGGAGCTGAAGTTGTCTCTGAATGTGGAGTTGGTAGCATGTGAAACCCGCATGTGGAGCATTGGTTTGTGTGCGATACTCAGCAAACTTCATTTCAGTCCAATGCGCTCAATGGGCATTTAGCATAAAGGGTGAAAACGGAGTTTCCTTGAGAGCTGCTTGGAAGCCTGACGGTGTGTGACGTTGGTAAGCCAAATGAAGTTGTTCTCCCACAAGAAGCACTCGGCTGATGCTTCTTCAATATGCCCGTCACCAACATGCAGTGTTGCCTTGACCTATCATACTCAGAGACAAATATGTGATTCCAGAACCTTTGCATTTGGGGCTAGGGGAAAATGGCTTTGGCGCTGAAGTTGTCTCTGAATGTGGAGTTGGTAGCATGTGAAACCCGCATGTGGAGCATTGGTTTGTGTGCTATACTCAGCAAACTTCATTTCAGTCCAATGCGCTCAATGGGCATTTAGCATAAAGGGTGAAAACGGAGTTTCCTTGGGAGCTGCTTGTAAGCCTGACGGTGTGTGACGTTGGTGAGCCAAATGGAGTTGTTCTCCCACAAGAAGCACTCGGCTGATGCTTCTTCAATATGCCCGTACCAACATGCAGTGTTGCCTTGACCTATCATACTCAGACACGAATATGTGATTCCAGAACCTTTGCGTTTGGGGCTATTGGAAAACAGCTTTGGCGCTGAAGTTGTCTCTGAATGTGGAGTTGGTAGCATGTGAAACCCGCATGTGGAGCCTTGGTTTGTGTGCGATACTCAGCAAACTTCATTTCAGTCCAATGCGCTCAATGGGCATTTAGCATAAAGGGTGAAAACGGAGTTTCCTTGAGAGCTGCTTGGAAGCCTGACGGTGTGTGACGTTGGTGAGCCAAATGGAGTTGTTCTCCCACAAGAAGCACTCGGCTGATGCTTCTTCAATATGCCCGTCACCAACATGCAGTGTTGCCTTGACCTATCATACTCAGAGACGAATATGTGATTCCAGAACCTTTGCGTTTGGGGCTAGGGGAAAATGGCTTTGGAGCTGAAGTTGTCTCTGAATGTGGAGTTGGTAGCATGTGAAACCCGCATGTGGAGCATTGGTTTGTGTGCGATACTCAGCAAACTTCATTTCAGTCCAATGTGCTCAATGGGCATTTAGCATAAAGGGTGAAAACGGAGTTTCCTTGAGAGCTGCTTGTAAGCCTGACGGTGTGTGACGTTGGTGAGCCAAATGGAGTTGTTCTCCCACAAGAAGCACTCGGCTGATGCTTCTTCAATATGCCCGTACCAACATGCAGTGTTGCCTTGACCTATCATACTCAGAGACGAATATGTGATTCCACAACCTTTGCATTTGGGGCTAGGGGAAAACGGCTTTGGCGCTGAAGTTGTCTCTGAATGTGGAGTTGGTAGCATGTGAAACCCGCATGTGGAGCATTGGTTTGTGTGCGATACTCAGCAAACTTCATTTCAGTCCAATGCGCTCAATGGGCATTTAGCATAAAGGGTGAAAACGGAGTTTCCTTGAGAGCTGCTTGTAAGCCTGATGGTGTGTGACGTTGTTGAGCCAAATGGAGTTGTTCTCCCACAAGAAGCACTCGGCTGATGCTTCTTCAATATGCCCGTCACCAACATGCAGTGTTGCCTTGACCTATCATACTCAGAGACGAATATGTGATTCCAGAACCTTTGCGTTTGGGGCTAGGGGAAAACGGCTTTGGCGCTGAAGTTGTCTCTGAATGTGGAGTTGGTAGCATGTGAAACCCGCATGTGGAGCATTGGTTTGTGTGCGATACTCAGCAAACTTCATTTCAGTCCAATGCGCTCAATGGGCATTTAGCATAAAGGGTGAAAACGGAGTTTCCTTGAGAGCTGCTTGTAAGCCTGACGGTGTGTGACGTTGGTAAGCCAAATGGAGTTGTTCTCCCACAAGAAGCACTCGGCTGATGCTTCTTCAATATGCCTGTAATAACATGCAGTGTTGCCTTGACCTATCATACTCAGAGACGAATATGTGATTCCAGAACCTTTGCATTTGGGGCTAGGGGAAAACGGCTTTGGCGCTGAAGTTGTCTCTGAATGTGGAGTTGGTAGCATGTGAAACCCGCATGTGGAGCATTGGTTTGTGTGCGATACTCAGCAAACTTCATTTCAGTCCAATGCGCTCAATGGGCATTTAGCATAAAGGGTGAAAACGGAGTTTCCTTGAGAGCTGCTTGGAAGCCTGACGGTGTGTAACGTTAGTAAGCCAAATGGAGTTGTTCTCGCACAAGAAGCACTCGGCTGATGCTTCTTCAATATGCCCGTCACCAACATGCAGTGTTGCCTTGACCTATCATACTCAGAGACAAATATGTGATTCCACAACCTTTGCATTTGGGGCTAGGGGAAAACGGCTTTGGCGCTGAAGTTGTCTCTGAATGTGGAGTTGGTAGCATGTGAAACCCGCAGGTGGAGCATTGGTTTGTGTGCGATACTCAGCAAACTTCATTTCAGTCCAATGCGCTCAATGGGCATTTAGCATAAAGGGTGAAAACGGAGTTTCCTTGAGAGCTGCTTGTAAGCCTGATGGTGTGTGACGTTGTTGAGCCAAATGGAGTTGTTCTCCCAGAAGAAGCACTCGGCTGATGCTTCTTCAATATGCCCGTCACCAACATGCAGTGTTGCCTTGACCTATCATACTCAGAGACGAATATGTGATTCCAGAACCTTTGCGTTTGGGGCTAGGGGAAAACGGCTTTGGCGCTGAAGTTGTCTCTGAATGTGGAGTTGGTAGCATGTGAAACCCGCATGTGGAGCATTGGTTTGTGTGCGATACTCAGCAAACTTCATTTCAGTCCAATGCGCTCAATGGGCATTTAGCATAAAGGGTGAAAACGGAGTTTCCTTGAGAGCTGCTTGTAAGCCTGACGGTGTGTGACGTTGTTGAGCCAAATGGAGTTGTTCTCCCACAAGAAGCACTCGGCTGATGCTTCTTCAATATGCCCGTCACCAACATGCAGTGTTGCCTTGACCTATCATACTCAGAGACGAATATGTGATTCCAGAACCTTTGCATTTGGGGCTAGGCGAAAACGGCTTTGGCGCTGAAGTTGTCTCTGAATGTGGAGTTGGTAGCATGTGAAACCCGCATGTGGAGCATTGGTTTGTGTGCGATACTCAGCAAACTTCATTTCAGTCCAATGCGCTCAATGGGCATTTAGCATAAAGGGTGAAAACGGAGTTTCCTTGAGAGCTGCTTGTAAGCCTGACGGTGAGTGACGTTGTTGAGCCAAATGGAGTTGATCTCCCACAAGAAGCACTCGGCTGATGCTTCTTCAATATGCCCGTCACCAACATGCAGTGTTGCCTTGACCTATCATACTCAGAGACGAATATGTGATTCCAGAACCTTTGCATTTGGGGCTAGGGGAAAACGGCTTTGGCGCTGAAGTTGTCTCTGAATGTGGAGTTGGTAGCATGTGAAACCCGCATGTGGAGCATTGGTTTGTGTGCGATACTCAGCAAACTTCATTTCAGTCCAATGCGCTCAATGGGCATTTAGCATAAAGGGTGAAAACGGAGTTTCCTTGAGAGCTGCTTGTAAGCCTGACGGTGTGTGACGTTGTTGAGCCAAATGGAGTTGTTCTCCCACAAGAAGCACTCGGCTGATGCTTCTTCAATATGCCTGTAATAACATGCAGTGTTGCCTTGACCTATCATACTCAGAGACGAATATGTGATTCCAGAACCTTTGCATTTGGGGCTAGGCGAAAACGGCTTTGGCGCTGAAGTTGTCTCTGAATGTGGAGTTGGTAGCATGTGAAACCTTCATGTGGAGCATTGGTTTGTGTGCGATACTCAGCAAACTTCATTTCAGTCCAATGCGCTCAATGGGCATTTAGCATAAAGGGTGAAAACGGAGTTTCCTTGAGAGCTGCTTGTAAGCCTGACGGTGTGTGACGTTGGTGAGCCAAATGGAGTTGTTCTCCCACAAGAAGCACTCGGCTGATGCTTCTTCAATATGCCTGTAGTAACATGCAGTGTTGCCTTGACCTATCATACTCAGAGACGAATATGTGATTCCAGAACCTTTGCATTTGGGGCTAGGGGAAAACGGCTTTGGCGCTGAAGTTGTCTCTGAATGTGGAGTTGGTAGCATGTGAAACCCGCATGTGGAGCATTGGTTTGTGTGCGATACTCAGCAAACTTCATTTCTGTCCAATGCGCTCAATGGGCATTTAGCATAAAGGGTGAAAACGGAGTTTCCTTGAGAGCTGCTTGTAAGCCTGACGGTGTGTGACGTTGGTGAGCCAAATGGAGTTGTTCTCCCACAAGAAGCACTCGGCTGATGCTTCTTCAATATGCCTGTAATAACATGCAGTGTTGCCTTGACCTATCATACTCAGAGACGAATATGTGATTCCAGAACCTTTGCATTTGGGGCTAGGGGAAAACGGCTTTGGCGCTGAAGTTGTCTCTGAATGTGGAGTTGGTAGCATGTGAAACCCGCATGTGGAGCATTGGTTTGTGTGCGATACTCAGCAAACTTCATTTCAGTCCAATGCGCTCAATGGGCATTTAGCATAAAGGGTGAAAACGGAGTTTCCTTGAGAGCTGCTTGTAAGCCTGACGGTGTGTGACGTTGTTGAGCCAAATGGAGTTGTTCTCCCAGAAGAAGCACTCGGCTGATGCTTCTTCAATATGCCCGTACCAACATGCAGTGTTGCCTTGACCTATCATACTCAGAGACGAATATGTGATTCCAGAACCTTTGCATTTGGGGCTAGGCGAAAACAGCTTTGGCGCTGAACTTGTCTCTGAATGTGGAGTTGGTAGCATGTGAAACCCGCATGTGGAGCATTGGTTTGTGTGCGATACTCAGCAAACTTCATTTCAGTCCAATGCGCTCAATGGGCATTTAGCATAAAGGGTGAAAACGGAGTTTCCTTGAGAGCTGCTTGCAAGCCTGACGGTGTGTGACGTTGGTGAGCCAAATGGAGTTGTTCTCCCACAAGAAGCACTCGGCTGATGCTTCTTCAATATGCCCGTACCAACATGCAGTGTTGCCTTGACCTATCATACTCAGAGACGAATATGTGATTCCAGAGCCTTTGCATTTGGGGCTAGGGGAAAACGGCTTTGGCGCTGAAGTTGTCTCTGAATGTGGAGTTGGTAGCATGTGAAACCCGCATGTGGAGCATTGGTTTGTGTGCGATACTCAGCAAACTTCATTTCAGTCCAATGCGCTCAATGGGCATTTAGCATAAAGGGTGAAAACGGAGTTTCCTTGAGAGCTGCTTGTAAGCCTGACGGTGTGTGACGTTGGTGAGCCAAATGGAGTTGTTCTCCCACAAGAAGCACTCGGCTGATGCTTCTTCAATATGCCTGTAATAACATGCAGTGTTGCCTTGACCTATCATACTCAGAGACGAATATGTGATTCCAGAACCTTTGCATTTGGGGCTAGGGGAAAACGGCTTTGGCGCTGAAGTTGTCTCTGAATGTGGAGTTGGTAGCATGTGAAACCCGCATGTGGAGCATTGGTTTGTGTGCGATACTCAGCAAACTTCATTTCAGTCCAATGCGCTCAATGGGCATTTAGCATAAAGGGTGAAAACGGAGTTTCCTTGAGAGCTGCTTGGAAGCCTGACGGTGTGTGACGTTGGTGAGCCAAATGGAGTTGTTCTCCCACAAGAAGCACTCGGCTGATGCTTCTTCAATATGCCCGTACCAACATGCAGTGTTGCCTTGACCTATCATACTCAGAGACGAATATGTGATTCCAGAACCTTTGCGTTTGGGGCTAGGCGAAAACGGCTTTGGCGCTGAAGTTGTCTCTGAATGTGGAGTTGGTAGCATGTGAAACCCGCATGTGGAGCATTGGTTTGTGTGCGATACTCAGCAAACTTCATTTCAGTCCAATGCGCTCAATGGGCATTTAGCATAAAGGGTGAAAACGGAGTTTCCTTGAGAGCTGCTTGTAAGCCTGACGGTGTGTGACGTTGTTGAGCCAAATGGAGTTGTTCTCCCACAAGAAGCACTCGGCTGATGCTTCTTCAATATGCCCGTACCAACATGCAGTGTTGCCTTGACCTATCATACTCAGAGACGAATATGTGATTCCAGAACCTTTGCATTTGGGGCTAGGGGAAAACGGCTTTGGCGCTGAAGTTGTCTCTGAATGTGGAGTTGGTAGCATGTGAAACCCGCATGTGGAGCATTGGTTTGTGTGCGATACTCAGCAAACTTCATTTCAGTCCAATGCGCTCAATGGGCATTTAGCATAAAGGGTAAAAACGGAGTTTCCTTGAGAGCTGCTTGTAAGCCTGACGGTGTGTGACGTTGTTGAGCCAAATGGAGTTGTTCTCCCAGAAGAAGCACTCGGCTGATGCTTCTTCAATATGCCCGTCACCAACATGCAGTGTTGCCTTGACCTATCATACTCAGAGACGAATATGTGATTCCAGAACCTTTGCATTTGGGGCTAGGGGAAAACGGCTTTGGCGCTGAAGTTGTCTCTGAATGTGGAGTTGGTAGCATGTGAAACCCGCATGTGGAGCATTGGTTTGTGTGCGATACTCAGCAAACTTCATTTCAGTCCAATGCGCTCAATGGGCATTTAGCATAAAGGGTGAAAACGGAGTTTCCTTGAGAGCTGCTTGTAAGCCTGACGGTGTGTGACGTTGTTGAGCCAAATGGAGTTGTTCTCCCACAAGAAGCACTCGGCTGATGCTTCTTCAATATGCCTGTAATAACATGCAGTGTTGCCTTGACCTATCATACTCAGAGACGAATATGTGATTCCAGAACCTTTGCATTTGGGGCTAGGGGAAAACGGCTTTGGCGCTGAACTTGTCTCTGAATGTGGAGTTGGTAGCATGTGAAACCCACATGTGGAGCATTGGTTTGTGTGCGATACTCAGCAAACTTCATTTCAGTCCAATGCGCTCAATGGGCATTTAGCATAAAGGGTGAAAACGGAGTTTCCTTGAGAGCTGCTTGTAAGCCTGACGGTGTGTGACGTTGGTGAGCCAAATGGAGTTGTTCTCCCACAAGAAGCACTCGGCTGATGCTTCTTCAATATGCCCGTACCAACATGCAGTGTTGCCTTGACCTATCATACTCAGAGACGAATATGTGATTCCAGAACCTTTGCATTTGGGGCTAGGGGAAAACGGCTTTGGCGCTGAACTTGTCTCTGAATGTGGAGTTGGTAGCATGTGAAACCCGCATGTGGAGCATTGGTTTGTGTGCGATACTCAGCAAACTTCATTTCAGTCCAATGCGCTCAATGGGCATTTAGCATAAAGGGTGAAAACGGAGTTTCCTTGAGAGCTGCTTGTAAGCCTGACGGTGTGTGACGTTGGTGAGCCAAATGGAGTTGTTCTCCCACAAGAAGCACTCGGCTGATGCTTCTTCAATATGCCCGTACCAACATGCAGTGTTGCCTTGACCTATCATACTCAGAGACGAATATGTGATTCCACAACCTTTGCATTTGGGGCTAGGGGAAAACGGCTTTGGCGCTGAAGTTGTCTCTGAATGTGGAGTTGGTAGCATGTGAAACCCGCATGTCTAGCATTGGTTTGTGTGCGATACTCAGCAAACTTCATTTCAGTCCAATGCGCTCAATGGGCATTTAGCATAAAGGGTGAAAATGGAGTTTCCTTGAGAGCTGCTTGGAAGCCTGACGGTGTGTAACGTTAGTAAGCCAAATGGAGTTGTTCTCCCACAAGAAGCACTCGGCTGATGCTTCTTCAATATGCCTGTAATAACATGCAGTGTTGCCTTGACCTATCATACTCAGAGACGAATATGTGATTCCAGAACCTTTGCATTTGGGGCTAGGGGAAAACGGCTTTGGCGCTGAAGTTGTCTCTGAATGTGGAGTTGGTAGCATGTGAAACCCGCATGTGGAGCATTGGTTTGTGTGCGATACTCAGCAAACTTCATTTCAGTCCAATGCGCTCAATGGGCATTTAGCATAAAGGGTGAAAACGGAGTTTCCTTGAGAGCTGCTTGTAAGCCTGATGGTGTGTGACGTTGTTGAGCCAAATGGAGTTGTTCTCCCACAAGAAGCACTCGGCTGATGCTTCTTCAATATGCCCGTACCAACATGCAGTGTTGCCTTGACCTATCATACTTAGAGACGAATATGTGATTCCAGAACCTTTGCATTTGGGGCTAGGCGAAAACGGCTTTGGCGCTGAAGTTGTCTCTGAATGTGGAGTTGGTAGCATGTGAAACCCGCATGTGGAGCATTGGTTTGTGTGCGATACTCAGCAAACTTCATTTCAGTCCAATGCGCTCAATGGGCATTTAGCATAAAGGGTGAAAACGGAGTTTCCTTGAGAGCTGCTTGGAAGCCTGACGGTGTGTGACGTTGGTGAGCCAAATGGAGTTGTTCTCCCACAAGAAGCACTCGGCTGATGCTTCTTCAATATGCCCGTACCAACATGCAGTGTTGCCTTGACCTATCATACTCAGAGACGAATATGTGATTCCAGAACCTTTGCGTTTGGGGCTAGGCGAAAACGGCTTTGGCGCTGAAGTTGTCTCTGAATGTGGAGTTGGTAGCATGTGAAACCCGCATGTGGAGCATTGGTTTGTGTGCGATACTCAGCAAACTTCATTTCAGTCCAATGCGCTCAATGGGCATTTAGCATAAAGGGTGAAAACGGAGTTTCCTTGAGAGCTGCTTGGAAGCCTGACGGTGTGTGACGTTGTTGAGCCAAATGGAGTTGTTCTCCCACAAGAAGCACTCGGCTGATGCTTCTTCAATATGCCCGTACCAACATGCAGTGTTGCCTTGACCTATCATACTCAGAGACGAATATGTGATTCCAGAACCTTTGCATTTGGGGCTAGGGGAAAACGGCTTTGGCGCTGAAGTTGTCTCTGAATGTGGAGTTGGTAGCATGTGAAACCCGCATGTGGAGCATTGGTTTGTGTGCGATACTCAGCAAACTTCATTTCAGTCCAATGCGCTCAATGGGCATTTAGCATAAAGGGTGAAAACGGAGTTTCCTTGAGAGCTGCTTGTAAGCCTGACGGTGTGTGACGTTGTTGAGCCAAATGGAGTTGTTCTCCCACAAGAAGCACTCGGCTGATGCTTCTTCAATATGCCCGTCACCAACATGCAGTGTTGCCTTGACCTATCATACTCAGAGACGAATATGTGATTCCAGAACCTTTGCATTTGGGGCTAGGGGAAAACGGCTTTGGCGCTGAACTTGTCTCTGAATGTGGAGTTGGTAGCATGTGAAACCCGCATGTGGAGCATTGGTTTGTGTGCGATACTCAGCAAACTTCATTTCAGTCCAATGCGCTCAATGGGCATTTAGCATAAAGGGTGAAAACGGAGTTTCTTGAGAGCTGCTTGTAAGCCTGACGGTGTGTGACGTTGTTGAGCCAAATGGAGTTGTTCTCCCACAAGAAGCACTCGGCTGATGCTTCTTCAATATGCCTGTAATAACATGCAGTGTTGCCTTGACCTATCATACTCAGAGACGAATATGTGATTCCAGAACCTTTGCATTTGGGGCTAGGGGAAAACGGCTTTGGCGCTGAAGTTGTCTCTGAATGTGGAGTTGGTAGCATGTGAAACCCGCATGTGGAGCATTGGTTTGTGTGCGATACTCAGCAAACTTCATTTCAGTCCAATGCGCTCAATGGGCATTTAGCATAAAGGGTGAAAACGGAGTTTCCTTGAGAGCTGCTTGTAAGCCTGACGGTGTGTGACGTTGTTGAGCCAAATGGAGTTGTTCTCCCACAAGAAGCACTCGGCTGATGCTTCTTCAATATGCCCGTCACCAACATGCAGTGTTGCCTTGACCTATCATACTCAGAGACGAATATGTGATTCCACAACCTTTGCATTTGGGGCTAGGGAAAAACGGCTTTGGCGCTGAAGTTGTCTCTGAATGTGGAGTTGGTAGCATGTGAAACCCGCATGTGGAGCATTGGTTTGTGTGCGATACTCAGCAAACTTCATTTCAGTCCAATGCGCTCAATGGGCATTTAGCATAAAGGGTGAAAACGGAGTTTCCTTGAGAGCTGCTTGGAAGCCTGACGGTGTGTGACGTTGTTGAGCCAAATGGAGTTGTTCTCCCACAAGAAGCACTCGGCTGATGCTTCTTCAATATGCCCGTACCAACATGCAGTGTTGCCTTGACCTATCATACTCAGAGACGAATATGTGATTCCAGAACCTTTGCATTTGGTGCTAGGGGAAAACGGCTTTTGCGCTGAAGTTGTCTCTGAATGTGGAGTTGGTAGCATGTGAAACCCACATGTGGAGCATTGGTTTGTGTGCGATACTCAGCAAACTTCATTTCAGTCCAATGCGCTCAATGGGCATTTAGCATAAAGGGTGAAAACGGAGTTTCCTTGAGAGCTGCTTGGAAGCCTGACGGTGTGTGACGTTGGTGAGCCAAATGGAGTTGTTCTCCCACAAGAAGCACTCGGCTGATGCTTCTTCAATATGCCCGTACCAACATGCAGTGTTGCCTTGACCTATCATACTCAGAGACGAATATGTGATTCCACAACCTTTGCATTTGGGGCTAGGGGGAAAACGGCTTTGGAGCTGAAGTTGTCTCTGAATGTGGAGTTGGTAGCATGTGAAACCCGCATGTGGAGCATTGGTTTGTGTGCGATACTCAGCAAACTTCATTTCAGTCCAATGCGCTCAATGGGCATTTAGCATAAAGGGTGAAAACGGAGTTTCCTTGAGAGCTGCTTGTAAGCCTGACGGTGTGTAACGTTAGTAAGCCAAATGGAGTTGTTGTCGCACAAGAAGCACTCGGCTGATGCTTCTTCAATATGCCCGTCACCAACATGCAGTGTTGCCTTGACCTATCATACTCAGAGACAAATATGTGATTTCACAACCTTTGCGTTTGGGGCTAGGGGAAAACGGCTTTGGCGCTGAAGTTGTCTCTGAATGTGGAGTTGGTAGCATGTGAAACCCGCATGTGGAGCATTGGTTTGTGTGCGATACTCAGCAAACTTCATTTCAGTCCAATGCGCTCAATGGGCATTTAGCATAAAGGGTGAAAACGGAGTTTCCTTGAGAGCTGCTTGTAAGCCTGACGGTGTGTGACGTTGTTGAGCCAAATGGAGTTGTTCTCCCACAAGAAGCACTCGGCTGATGCTTCTTCAATATGCCCGTCACCAACATGCAGTGTTGCCTTGACCTATCATACTCAGAGACGAATATGTGATTCCAGAACCTTTGCGTTTGGGGCTAGGGGGAAAACGGCTTTGGCGCTGAAGTTGTCTCTGAATGTGGAGTTGGTAGCATGTGAAACCCGCATGTGGAGCATTGGTTTGTGTGCGATACTCAGCAAACTTCATTTCAGTCCAATGCGCTCAATGGGCATTTAGCATAAAGGGTGAAAACGGAGTTTCCTTGAGAGCTGCTTGTAAGCCTGACGGTGTGTGACGTTGGTGAGCCAAATGGAGTTGTTCTCCCACAAGAAGCACTCGGCTGATGCTTCTTCAATATGCCCGTCACCAACATGCAGTGTTGCCTTGACCTATCATACTCAGAGACGAATATGTGATTCCAGAACCTTTGCATTTGGGGCTAGGCGAAAACGGCTTTGGCGCTGAAGTTGTCTCTGAATGTGGAGTTGGTAGCATGTGAAACCCGCATGTGGAGCATTGGTTTGTGTGCGATACTCAGCAAACTTCCTTTCAGTCCAATGCGCTCAATGGGCATTTAGCATAAAGGGTGAAAACGGAGTTTCCTTGAGAGCTGCTTGTAAGCCTGACGGTGTGTGACGTTGTTGAGCCAAATGGAGTTGTTCTCCCACAAGAAGCACTCGGCTGATGCTTCTTCAATATGCCCGTACCAACATGCAGTGCTGCCTTGACCTATCATACTCAGAGGCGAATATGTGATTCCAGAACCTTTGCGTTTGGGGCTAGGGGGAAAACGGCTTTGGCGCTGAAATTGTCTCTGAATGCGGAGTTGGTAGCATGTGAAACCCGCATGTGGAGCATTGGTTTGTGTGCGATACTCAGCAAACTTCCTTTCAGTCCAATGCGCTCAATGGGCATTTAGCATAAAGGGTGAAAACAGAGTTTCCTTGAGAGCTGCTTGTAAGCCTGACGGTGTGTGACGTTGGTAAGCCAAATGAAGTTGTTCTCGCACAAGAAGCACTCGGCTGATGCTTCTTCAATATGCCCGTCACCAACATGCAGTGTTGCCTTGACCTATCATACTCAGAGACAAATATGTGATTCCAGAACCTTTGCATTTGGGGCTAGGCGAAAACGGCTATGGCGCTGAAGTTGTCTCTGAATGTGGAGTTGGTAGCATGTGAAACCCGCATGTGGAGCATTGGTTTGTGTGCTATACTCAGCAAACTTCATTTCAGTCCAATGCGCTCAATGGGCATTTAGCATAAAGGGTGAAAACGGAGTTTCCTTGAGAGCTGCTTGTAAGCCTGATGGTGTGTGACGTTGTTGAGCCAAATGGAGTTGTTCTCCCAAGAAGCACTCGGCTGATGCTTCTTCAATATGCCCGTACCAACATGCAGTGTTGCCTTGACCTATCATACTCAGAGACGAATATGTGATTCCAGAACCTTTGCGTTTGGGGCTAGGCGAAAACGGCTTTGGCGCTGAAGTTGTCTCTGAATGTGGAGTTGGTAGCATGTGAAACCCGCATGTGGAGCATTGGTTTGTGTGCGATACTCAGCAAACTTCATTTCAGTCCAATGCGCTCAATGGGCATTTAGCATAAAGGGTGAAAACGGAGTTTCCTTGAGAGCTGCTTGTAAGCCTGACGGTGTGTGACGTTGGTGAACCAAATGGAGTTGTTCTCCCACAAGAAGCACTCGGCTGATGCTTCTTCAATATGCCCGTCACCAACATGCAGTGTTGCCTTGACCTATCATACTCAGAGACGAATATGTGATTCCAGAACCTTTGCGATTTGGGGGCTAGGCGAAAACGGCTTTGGCGCTGAAGTTGTCTCTGAATGTGGAGTTGGTAGCATGTGAAACCCGCATGTGGAGCATTGGTTTGTGTGCGATACTCAGCAAACTTCATTTCAGTCCAATGCGCTCAATGGGCATTTAGCATAAAGGGTGAAAACGGAGTTTCCTTGAGAGCTGCTTGTAAGCCTGACGGTGTGTGACGTTGGTGAGCCAAATGGAGTTGTTCTCCCACAAGAAGCACTCGGCTGATGCTTCTTCAATATGCCCGTACCAACATGCAGTGTTGCCTTGACCTATCATACTCAGAGACGAATATGTGATTCCAGAACCTTTGCATTTGGGGCTAGGCGGAAAACGGCTTTGGCGCTGAAGTTGTCTCTGAATGTGGAGTTGGTAGCATGTGAAACCCGCATGTGGAGCATTGGTTTGTGTGCGATACTCAGCAAACTTCATTTCAGTCCAGTGCGCTCAATGGGCATTTAGCATAAAGGGTGAAAACGGAGTTTCCTTGAGAGCTGCTTGTAAGCCTGACGGTGTGTGACGTTGTTGAGCCAAATGGAGTTGTTCTCCCACAAGAAGCACTCGACTGATGCTTCTTCAATATGCCCGTACCAACATGCAGTGTTGCCTTGACCTATCATACTCAGAGACGAATATGTGATTCCAGAACCTTTGCATTTGGGGCTAGGGGGAAAACGGCTTTGGCGCTGAAGTTGTCTCTGAATGTGGAGTTGGTAGCATGTGAAACCCGCATGTGGAGCATTGGTTTGTGTGCGATACTCAGCAAACTTCATTTCAGTCCAATGCGCTCAATGGGCATTTAGCATAAAGGGTGAAAACGGAGTTTCCTTGAGAGCTGCTTGTAAGCCTGACGGTGTGTGACGTTGTTGAGCCAAATGGAGTTGTTCTCCCACAAGAAGCACTCGGCTGATGCTTCTTCAATATGCCCGTCACAAACATGCAGTGTTGCCTTGACCTATCATACTCAGAGACGAATATGTGATTCCAGAACCTTTGCATTTGGGGCTAGGGGGAAAACGGCTTTGGCGCTGAACTTGTCTCTGAATGTGGAGTTGGTAGCATGTGAAACCCGCATGTGGAGCATTGGTTTGTGTGCGATACTCAGCAAACTTCATTTCAGTCCAATGCGCTCAATGGGCATTTAGCATAAAGGGTGAAAACGGAGTTTCCTTGAGAGCTGCTTGTAAGCCTGACGGTGTGTGACGTTGTTGAGCCAAATGGAGTTGTTCTCCCACAAGAAGCACTCGGCTGATGCTTCTTCAATATGCCTGTAATAACATGCAGTGTTGCCTTGACCTATCATACTCAGAGACGAATATGTGATTCCAGAACCTTTGCATTTGGGGCTAGGGGAAAACGGCTTTGGCGCTGAAGTTGTCTCTGAATGTGGAGTTGGTAGCATGTGAAACCCGCATGTGGAGCATTGGTTTGTGTGCGATACTCAGCAAACTTCATTTCAGTCCAATGCGCTCAATGGGCATTTAGCATAAAGGGTGAAAATGGAGTTTCCTTGAGAGCTGCTTGGAAGCCTGACGGTGTGTAACGTTAGTAAGCCAAATGGAGTTGTTCTCCCACAAGAAGCACTCGGCTGATGCTTCTTCAATATGCCCGTCACCAACATGCAGTGTTGCCTTGACCTATCATACTCAGAGACAAATATGTGATTCCACAACCTTTGCATTTGGGGCTAGGGGAAAACG